>NC_053023.1:541913514-542180260 GCF_003073215.2 Triticum urartu
AGCCACCTGACCCCGCGCGATGGTGAAGCATCTTCTTCGCAGCATTTTGCTTGTTTGTCGCCGACATCTTCTTACTCTTTTCTGATGTCTTGTGGGCCACAAATGCGGGCCAGTGATCTCTGATCTTCTCATATCTGCCCTTGAATTCTGGTGTCTCATTATTTTCGACAAACTTATTCAGCTCTTTCTTCCACCTCCTGAATAGTTCTGCCATCCTCTTAAGAGTAAAAGACTTGATTAATTTCTCTTTAACTAGGTTCTCTGGATTATCCTCTAGCGATAGGGTGAAATTTGACTTCAGCTCAGTCCACAGATCATTTTTCTGCATATCATTGACATAAGACACCTCAGGATCTTCTGTAGCCGGCTTAAACCATTGCTGGATGCTTATCGGGATCTTGTCCCTAACCAGAACCCCGCACTGAGCAACAAATGCGCTCTTTGTCCGGAGGGGTTCAATCGGTTGGCCGTCGGGCGCGATTGCTATGATCTCAAACTTTTCATCCGAGCTCAACTTTTTCTTCGGGCCCCGTCTCTTTACCGAATTTGTGCTCGATCCGGAGGGCTAGAAAAAAGAACAAAGACTTAATTAATATGTGTACATACCAAAACAATGAATGCATCAATCAGCTAGTCAGCACAGGCTTAACTAATATATATACCTGGCCGGACCCGGTTCGGTCACCGGAGCCGTCATCATGGTCCCCTTCTTGCACCGGCATTGGGTCACCGGAGCCGTCCTCATGTTCTTCTTCTTGCACCGGCATTAGGTCACCGTAGCCAGCTTGTTCACCCTCTCCTTCCAGACCATCGGTTGCGTTGAGAAACAACGAGACGGCATCACTTCCTTCTGCGATTATGTCCCTCAACAACGCTTCTTTTGCTTCCTCTAGGGCGGTGTCCATAGTTTCTACAAATATTTACAACATGGAAATTATTATTCAAACATGATAGATGGATATATTAGTGCCAAACGTAGAACTAGCTACCTAATCATAGTAAGCTATCGGGAGGGGGTATATATCGACAACGACGACACTACATCTATGTCCCTCGACGACCCTCGTTCCCGATAAAAAAAGAGGAAGAAGAAGAAAAAAAAAGAGGAGAAGAACTCCTCTATTCTTTCTTCTTTTTTTTCTTCTTCCTCTTTTTTTTTATCCTCTTCTTCCTCTCATGTTCGAGAGCATCGCCGAGGGGTCGAGAGGTTGCCTAGTGTCAAAGGATTCAACATAACCATGTCTTCATCATTAGGCGAAAGTAACATGTGCATGATGGTACGAAGCTCTTCAAAGTTATTTTGGAACGGAGTCCTAGATAGGATAATTCGCTTTTTGGTACAAAGTTCAGCAAGAACCTTCCAAATATCGTTATTTGGAAGGCCTTTGCTGAAATTCATACAAGAAGGCAAATTATCCTATCTGGGACACCATTCCAAAATAATTTTGGAGGACTTCGTCATGCCCTGGTTACTTCTGGCTAATGATGAAGCCATGGATTTCTTCAATACTTTGACACTAGGAAACCTCTCTCGACCCCTCGGCGATCCTCGACCCCTCGAACCCTCGACGACCCTGGAACCCTCGACCTCTCGGCGATCCTCTTCTTCCTCTCATGTTCGAGAGGATCGCCGAGGGGTCGGGAGGTTGCGTAGTGTCAAAGGATTCAACAAAACCATGTCTTCATCATTAGGCGAAAGTAACATGTGCATGATGGTATGAAGCTCTCCAAAGTTATTTTGGAACGGAGTCCTAGATAGGATAATTCGCTTTTTGATACAAAGTTCAGCAAGAACCTTCCAAATATCGTTATTTGGAAGGCCTTTGTTGAAATTCATACAAAAAGGCAAATTATCCTATCCGGGACACCATTCCAAAATAATTTTGGAGGACTTCGTCATGCCCTGGTTACTTCCGGCTAATGATGAAGCCATGGATTTCTTCAATACTTTGACACTAGGAAACCTCTCTCGACCCCTCGGTGATCCTCGACCCCTCGAACCCTCGACGACCCTGGAACCCTCGACCCCTAGACGACCCTGGAACCCTTGACCCTCGACCCTATAGAACCCTCGAACCCTCGACCCTGAAACCCTTGACCCCTTAACGACCCTCGACCCTCTACCCTAGTTCCCGACCCTCGACCCCTCGGCGATCCTCGACACCCTCGTTCCTGATAAAAATTAAGAAGAAGAAGAAAAAAAAGAGGAGAAAAAAAGGAGAAGAAGCTCCTCTATTCCTTCTTCTTCTCCTCTTTTTTTCTTCTTCTTCCTCTTCTTCGTCTCCTCGTCTTCTCCTTCTTCTTCTCCTTCTTTTTCTACTTATTTTCCTTTTCCTTATTTTACTTTTTCCTCTCCACTAACATAAATGCACTAACCTAAAATGCAACAAACATAAAATGCACTAAATCGATCAACTAACCTAAAATCAGTGATAAAATGCACTAACCTAAAATCGATATCTACTAACAACTTAAAAAAATTAATACATATATGAAAAAATGCATATATGAAAAAAAACATCATCATATCATCAACAGAAAAAATAGTATTTTTTCTAAAAATCTATCTTTTGCATATATACATCAACATATATATACACTAACCTAAAATGCACAAAAATGCTACCGGAGAGGGGGTATATCGACCCCCCTCATGTATCCACATACATACATCTATACATACATACATTTCTCATATATACATACATACATTTCTCATATATAAGTTTTTCTTCTTCTTCCTTTCTTCCTTCTTCCTAGCTAGATATATAAATTTTTGCATATATAAAATACATATATACTTGCATATATGTATAAATTTTTGCATATATAAACTTTTGCATATATAAAGTTTTTCTAAAATCTAACTTTTGCATATATGAACATATATACACAGAGAACATATACATATATGCACATTTTTATAATAATGAAAAACAATAAGAGGAAAGGGCGCCGGCGGCCGGACCGAAGGTGGCGGTGTGTGGTCGGGGCGACGGCGACGGGGTTGGGAAAGGGGCGGCGCGCGCGGCGATGGCGACGTGGTTGGGGAAGGGGCGGCGCGCGCGGCGGCGACGACGGGGTCGGGGAACGGGTGGCGCGCGCGGCGACGACGACGGGGTCGGGGCAGGGGCGGTGCGTGCGGCGACGGCGATGGTGTCGGGGCCGGCAGGGGCGGCGGGTGCGGCGACGGTGTCGGGGCAGTGGCTCGGCGGCGGCGATGGCGGGGTGGACCAGCCTGACGGCATCGGGGCAGGGCTCGGCGGCGACGGCGACGAGGAGCAGAAGGCGTCGGGGCGAGAAGAAACAGATGGATTTTGGCGAAAACTGCAAAGTGTTGTATATATAGCAAGAGCATTGGTCCCGGTTGGTGCTACGACCCGGGACTAATGCCCCCCCTTTAGTCCCGGTTGGTGCCACCAACCGGGACCAAAGGCCTCTTTTCAGCAGCCCAAAGGGCGGGAAGCGGCGGCCTTTGGTCCCGGGTCGTAGCACCAACCAGGACTAATGCCCCCCTTTAGTCCCGGTTGGTGCCACCAACCGGGACCAAAGGCCTATGCTGCCCCGAACCAAAATATTTAGTCCCACCTCACTAGTTGAGAGGGAGGAGCACCTGTTTATAAGGTGCGGTGCGCCTTCCCTCTCGAGCTCCTCTCTAAAGCAGGCTTTCGGGCCTAACACTGCAATCTGTGCCTGTGGGCGTAGTGGGCCTCCCGCGGGCCTGAATCCTGGCCCATGGTAGGGTTTCTAGTCGTACTCAGGCCGTGGGGGCCCAGTAGGTGGCATTTTTTTTGTTTTTTTTGTTTCTACTTAGAACTAAATACTTATAGTTTTGTAGTGATTTCTTTTTTATTTTAGGTCACAAAAATTATAAACTTTCTGTTAGTGCCATTAGTTTTAAAATTTGAATAGTTTAAATTTGATTTTTTTTAAAATTTGTGTGAATCACTAGTTTATGAATAACTTTACTATAAAAATTGATTTTTGAGTCAATCTTTTTCCTGCTATTTAATATTACTGTGTTTTATCATTATACTCAATTTGGTAATTTTAGTTAGTCGTATCAAATATTATAGGGGTGAGCCCTATTTTTTCTAGTTTTTTTGTTTTGTTTTCTGCATTATTTATTTCCTTTTGTTTTTTGCTTTATTTTTTAATTCTTTTTGCTTTTAGTTTTAGAAAAATTATAAACTTTCTGTTAGTGCCATTAGTTTTCAAATTTGAAAACACTTTTTTACTTTTTTTGTTTTCTTTGTTGCTTTATTTATTTTTATTTTGTTTCTACTTACAACAAAATACTTATTGTTGCTATTTTTATTTTTTTTCCAGTTTTTTTGTTTTGTTTTCTATATTATTTATTTTCTTTTGTTTTTTGCTTTATTTTTTAATTCGTTTTGCTTTTAGGTCAGCAAAATTATAAACTTTCTGTTAGTGCCATTAGTTTTAGAAAAAATATAAACTTTCTGTTAGTGCCATTAGTTTTCAAATTTGAATAGTTAAAATTTGAACATAGATGCACCTATAGAGAAAATTCGACCTAAATTCATAGTTTTCAAATGAACTCTGAAAAAGTTGGCATAGCATACTCGTCTGTTACAAATTTGGCATGGTATCACCATAATAGTTGCGGGAGAAAGTCTTCACTTTTTCTTCGCTTGTGTCATTTGCTTATTGCGCCGTAACCATGGATAATCTTCATTGTTTATCAGGATGCTTGGGTTAGCCTTGACATTGAAGGGAGGAATTTCATGAATCTTTTCATAATCTTCAGACATGTCTGTCTTGCCGTCCACTCCCAGGATGTCCCTTTTTCCTGAAAGAACTATGTGGCGCTTTGGCTCATCATATGATGTATTCGCTTCCTTATCTTTTCTTTTTCTCGGTTTGGTAGACATGTCCTTCACATAGATAACCTGTGCCACATCATTGGCTAGGACGAACGGTTCGTCAGTGTACCCAAGATTTTTCAGATCCACTGTTGTCATTCCGTAATGTGGGTCTACCTGTACCCCGCCGCCTAACAGATTGACCCATTTGCACTTAAACAAAGGGACCTTAAAATCAGGTCGGTAGTCAAGTTCCCATATGTCCACTATGTAACCATAATATGTATCCTTTCCGCTCTCGGTTGCTGCATCAAAGCGGACACCGCTGTTTTGGTTGGTGCTCTTTTGATCTTGGGCGATCGTGTAAAATGTATTCCCATTTATCTCGTATCCTTTGTAAGTCAATACAGTCAAAGATGGTCCCCTGGACAACAAGTACAACTCATCACAAATAGTGTTGTCACCTCTGAGACGTGTTTCCAACCAACTGCTGAAAGTCCTGATGTGTTCACATCTAATCCAGTCGTCGCACAGCTCCGGGTGTTTGGAGCGCAGACTGTTCTTGTGTTCATCGACATACGGGGTCACCAAGGTAGAGTTCTGTAGAACCGTGTAGTGTCCTTGAGACGAAGAATATCCGTCCCTGCATATTATTGAGTCTCTTCCAAGAGTGCCTTTTCCAGTCAGCCTCCCCTCATACCGCGATTTAGGGAGACCTATCTTGTTAAGGCCAGGAATGAAGTCAACACAAAACCCGATAACATCCTCTGTTTGATGGCCCATGGAGATGCTTCCTTCTGGCCTAGCGCGATTACGGACATATTTATTTAGGACTCCCATGAACCTCTCAAAGGGGAACATATTGTGTAGAAATACGGGCCCCAGGATGACAATCTCGTCGACTAGATGAACTAGGACATGCGTCATGATAATGAAGAAGGATGGTGGGAACACCAGCTCGAAACTGACAAGACATTGCGCCACATCACTCCTTAGCCTTGGTACGATTTCTGGATCGATCACCTTCTGAGAGATTGCTTGAGGAATGCACATAGCTTCACAATGGCTAATCGGACGTTTTTCGGTAGAAGCCCCCTCAATGCAACCGGAAGCAGTTGCGTCATAATCACGTGGCAGTCATGAGACTTTAGGTTCTGAAAATTTTTCTCTGGCATATTTATTATTCCCTTTATATTCGACGAGAAGCCAGTTGTGACCTTCATACTGAGCAGGCATTCAAAGAAGATTTCTTTCTCTTCTTTCGTAAGAGCGTAGCTGGCAGGACCATTATACTACTTCGGAGGCATGCCGTCTTTTTCGTGCAAACGTTGTAGGTCCTCCCGTGCCTCAGGTGTATCTTTTGTCTTCCCATACATGCCCAAGAAGCCTAGCAGGTTCACGCAAAGGTTCTTCATCACGTGCATCACGTCGATTGAGGAGCGGACCTCTAGGTCTTTCCAGTAGGGTAGGTCCCAAAATATAGATTTCTTCTTCCACATGGGTGCGTGTCCCTCGGCATCATTGGGAACAGCTAGTCCACCGGGACCCTTTCCAAAGATTACGTAGTGTAAATCATTGACCATAGCAAGCACGTGATCACCGGTGCGCATGGCGGGCTTCTTCCGGTGATCTGCCTCGCCTTTGAAATGCTTGCCTTTCTGTCGACATTGATGGTTGGTCGGAAGAAATCGATGATGGCCCAGGTACACATTCTTCCTGCATTTGTCCAGGTATATACTTTCAGTGTCATCTAAACAGTGCGTGCATGCGTGGTATCCTTTGTTTGTCTGTCCTGAAAGGTTACTGAGAGCGGGCCAATCATTGATGGTCACGAACAGCAATGCCTTAAGGTTAAATTCCTCCTGTCTGTGCTCATCCCACGTACGTACACCGTTTTCATTCCATAGCTGTAAAAGTTCTTCAACTAATGGCGTTAGGTAAACATCAATTTCGTTGCCGGGTTGCTTAGGGCCTTGGATGAGAACTGGCATCATAATGAACTTCCGCTTCATGCACATCCAAGGAGGAAGGTTATACATACATAGAGTCACGGGCCAGGTGTTGTGATTGCTGCTCTGCTCCCCGAAAGGATTAATGCCATCCGCGCTTAAAGCAAACCATACATTCCTTGGGTCCTTTGCAAACTCATCCCAGTACTTTCTCTCGATTTTTCTCCACTGCGACCCGTCAGCGGGTGCTCTCAACTTCCCATCTTTCTTTCGATTCTCACTGTGCCATCGCATCAACTTGGCATGCTCTTCATTTTTGAACAGACGTTTCAACCGTGGTATTATAGGAGCATACCACATCACCTTCGCAGGAACCCTCTTCCTGGGGGGCTCGCCGTCAACATCACCAGGGTCATCTCGTCTGATCTTATACCGCAATGCACCGCATACCGGGCATGCGTTCAGATCCTTGTATGCACCGCGGTAGAGGATGCAGTCATTAGGGCATGCATGTATCTTCTCCACCTCCAATCCTAGAGGGCATACGACCTTCTTTGCTGCGTATGCACTGTCGGGCAATTCGTTATCCTTTCGAAGCTTCTTCTTCAATATTTTCAGTAGCTTCTCAAATCCTTTGTTAGCCACAGCATTGTCTGCCTTCCACTGCAGCAATTCCAGTACGGTACCAAGCTTTGTGTTGCCATCTTCGCAATTGGGGTATAACCCTTTTTTGTGATCCTCTAACATGCGATCGAACTTCAGCTTCTCCTTTTGACTAATGCATTGCGTCCTTGCATCGACAATGACCCGGCGGAGATCATCATCATCGGGCACATCGTCTGGTTCCTCTTGATCTTCAGCAGCTTCACCCGTTGCAGCATCATTGGGCACATTGTCTGGTTCCTCTTGATCTTCACCAGCTCCCCCCGTGGCAGCATCACCGTATTCAGGGGGCACATAGTTGTCATCGTAGTCTTCTTCTTTGTCGTCTTCCATCATAACCCCTATTTCTCCGTGCCTCGTCCAAACATTATAGTGTGGCATGAAACCCTTGTAAAGCAGGTGGGAGTGAAGGATTTTCCGGTTAGAGTAAGACCTCGTATTCCCACATTCAATGCATGGACAACACATAAAACCATTCCGCTTGTTTGCCTCAGCCGCATCGAGAAACTCATGCACGCCCTTAATGTACTCGCGGGTGTGTCTGTCACCGTACATCCATTGCCGGTTCATCTGCGTGCATTATATATAATTAAGTGTCCAAATTAATAGAAGTTCATCATCACATTAAAACCAAAGTGCATACATAGTTCTCATCTAACAACCTATAGATCTCCAGAGCATCTAGTTAATTAAACCATACATTGAAACTATGTAAAACATTTCAATGCGAAAACAAATGCGATCATAATCGCAACCAAGGTAACAATTGATCCAACGGCATAATGATACCAAGCCTCGGTATGAATGGCATATTTTCTAATCTTCAAGCGCATTGCATCCATCTTGATCTTGTGATCATCGACGACATCCGCAACATGCAACTCCAATATCATCTTCACCTCCTCAATTTTTTTTATTTTTTCCTTCAACAAATTGTTTTCTTCTTCAACTAAATTTAACCTCTCGACAATAGGGTCGGTTGGCATTTCTGATTCACATACATCCTAGATAAATAAAATCTATGTCATGTTGGTCGGCATAATTTTCATAAACAATAACTGAACCAATAGCTATAAAGATAATATACATACCACATCCGAATCATAGACAGGACGAGTGCCGACGGGGGCGGATACCAAAACCATCGCACTATATAAGATGCAATAATAAATGTAAGAAAATGATACAAGTATCTATCTAAACATACAAGTAAGAATATTTTTCCTTTCAGAAAGAAGATAAGAACAAGAGGCTCACCACGGTGGTGTCAGTGATGAGATCGGCGCGGGTGATCGACGGCGGTGAAGACGGGGACGGGGCGTGACGGACCGCTAAATCTAGACAAATCTCGAGGAAAATGGAGCTTGGACGTCGAGCTTCGAGAGGAGAAAGCTTAAGTAGTGTGGCTCGGGCATTCCATCGAACACCTCATGTGCATAGGAGGTGAGCTAGAGCACCACAAAGCCCTCTCCCCCTCGGCCAGAAAAAACAGAGCACTGTGCTCTGCTCTTGCGCGAGGGGGTATATATAGGCACCTCATTGGTCCCGGTTGGTGACATGAGCCGGGACTAAAGGGGAGCCTTTGGTCCCGGTTCAAGCCACCAACCGGGACCAATGGTGGTGGGCCAGGAGCGAGGCCCATTGGTCCCGGTTCATCCCACCAACCGGGACCAAAAGGTCTAGATGAACCGGGACCAATGGCCCACGTGGCCCGGCTGGCCCCCTGGGCTCACGAACCGGGACCAATGCCCACATTGGTCCCGGTTCTAGACTGAACCGGGACTAATGGGCTGACCCGGCCTGGACCAAAGCCCTGTTTTCTACTAGTGAGGTGTCACGCCGGTGATGATGGTGATCACGACGGTGCTTCGAAGATGGAGATCACAAGCACAAGATGATGATGGCCATATCATATCACTTATATTAATTGCATGTGAGGTTTATCTTTTATGCATCTTATCTTGCTTTGATTGACGGTAGCATTTTAAGATGATCTCTCACTAATTATCAAGAAGTGTTCTCCCTGAGTATGCACCGTTGCGAAAGTTCTTCGTGCTGAGACACCACATGATTATCGGGTGTGATAGGCTCTACGTTCAAATACAACGGGTGCAAAACAGTTGCACACGCAGAATACTCAGGTTATACTTGACGAGCCAAGCATATACAGATATGGCCTCGGAACACGGAGACCGAATGGTCGAGCGTGAATCATATAGTAGATATGATCAACATAGTGATGTTCACCAATGAAACTACTCCATCTCACGTGATGATCGGACATGGTTTAGTTGATTTGGATCACGTGATCACTTAGAGGATTAGAGGGATGTCTATCTAAGTGGGAGTTCTTAAGTAATATGATTAATTGAACTTAAATTTATCATGAACTTAGTCCTGGTAGTATTTTGCAAATCATGTTGTAGATCAATAGCTCGCGTTGTTGCTTCCCTGTGTTTATTTTGATATGTTCCTAGAGAAAATTGTGTTGAAAGATGTTAGTAGCAATGATGCGGATTGGATCCGTGATCTAAGGTTTATCCTCATTGCTGCACAGAAGAATTATGTCCTTGATGCACCGCCAGGTGACAGACCTATTGCAGGAGAAGATACAGACGTTATGAACGTTTGGCTAGCTCAATATGATGACTACTTGATAGTTTAGTGCACCATGCTTAACAGCTTAGAATCAGGACTTCAAAGACGTTTTGAACGTCACGGACCATATGAGATGTTCCAGGAGTTGAAGTTAATATTTCAAGCAAATACCCGAGTTGAGAGATATGAAGTCTCCAACAAGTTCTATAGCTAAAAGATGGAGGAGAATCGCTCAACTAGTGAGCATGTGCTCAGATTTTCTGGGTACTACAATTGCTTGAATCAAGTGGGAGTTAATCTTCCAGATAAAATAGTGATTAACAGAATTCTCTAGTCACCATCACCAAGTTAGTAGAACTTCGTGATGAACTATGATATGCAAGGGATAACGGAAACAATTCCCAAGCTCTTCGTAATGCTGAAATTGATGAAGGTAGAAATCGAGAAAAACATCAAGTGTTGATGGTAGACAAGACCACTAGTTTCAAGAAAAGGGCAGAGGGAAGAAGGGGAACTTCAAGAAGAACGGCAAGCAAGTTACTGCTCAAGTGAAGAAGCCCAAGTCTGGTCCTAAGCCTAAGACTAAGTGCTTCTACTGCAAAGGGACTGGTCACTGGAAGCGGAACTACCCCAAGTGATTGGCGTATAAGAAGGATGGCAAAGTGAACATAAGTATATTTGATATACATGTTATTGATGTGTACTTTACTAGTGTTTATAGCAACCCCTCAGTATTTGATACTAGTTCAGTTGCTAAGATTAGTAGCTCGAAACGGGAGTTGCAGAATAAATAGAGACTAGTTAAGGGTGAAGTGACGATGTGTGTTGGAAGTGGTTCCAAGATTGATATGATCATCATCGCACACTCCCTATAATTTCGGGATTAGTGTTGAACCTAAATAAGTGTTATTTGGTGTTTACGTTGAGCATGAATATGATTTGATCATGTTTATTGCAATATGGTTATTTATTTAAGTTAGAGAATAATTGTTGTTCTGTTTACATGAATAAAACCTTATATGGTTACACACCCAATGAAAATGGTTCATTGGATCTCGATCGTAGTGATACACATATTCATAATATTGAAACCAAAAAGATGCAAAGTTAATAATGATAGTGCAACTTATTTGTGGCACTGCCGTTTAGGTCATATCAGTGTAAAGCGCATGAAGAAACTCCATACTGATGGACTTTTGGAACCACTTGATTATGAATCACTTGGTACTTGCGAACCATGCCTCATGGGCAAGATGACTAAGACTCCGTTCTCCGGGACAATGGAGCGAGCAGCAAAACTTGTTGGAAATAATACATACTGATGTATGCAGTCCAATGAGTGTTGAGGCTCGCGGCGGGTATCGTTATTTTCTAACCTTCACAGATGATCTGAGAAGATATGGGTATATCTACTTCATGAAACACAAGTCTGAAACATTTGAAAAGTTCAAAGAATTTCAGAGTGAAGTGGAGAATCATCGTAACAAAAATAAAAAGTTTCTACGATATGATCGCAGAAGGAAAATATTTGAGTTACGAGTTTGGCCTTCAGTTAAAAACAATGTGAAATAGTTTCACTACTCTCGCCACCTAGAACACCACAGCATAATGGTGTGTCCGAATGTCATAACCGTACTTTATTAGATATGGTGCGAACTATGATGTCTCTTACCAATCTACCACTATCGTTTTGGGATTATGCATTAGAGACAGCTGCATTCACGTTAAATAGGGCACCATCTAAATCCGTTGAAACGACACCGTATGAACAATGGTTTAACAAGAAACCAAAGTTGTCGTTTCTTAAAATTTGGGGTTGTAATGCTTATGTGAAAAAGTTTCAACCTGACAAGCTCAAACCCAAATCGGAGAAGTGCGTCTTCATAGGATACCCAAAAGAAAATGTTGGGTACACCTTCTATCACAGATCCGAAGGCAAGATATTCGTTGCTGAGAATGGATCCTTTCTAGAGAAGGAGTTTCTCTCGAAAGAAGTGAGTGGGAGGAAAGTAGAACTTCATAAGGTAATTGTACCTTCTCCCTTATTGGGAAGTAGTTCATCACAGAAATCTGTTCCTGTGACTACTACACCAATTAGTGAGGAAGCTAATGATAATGATCATGTAACTTCAGATCAAGTTACTACCGAATCTCGTAGGTTAACCAGAGTGAGATCCGCACCAGAGTGGTATGGTAATCCTGTTTTGGAAGTCATGTTACTAGACCATGACGAACTTGTGAACTATGAGGAAGCGATGATGAGCCCAGATTCCGCGGAATGGTTTGAGGCCATGAAATCTGAGATATGATCCATGTATGAGAACAAAGTATGGACTTTAATGGATTTGCCCGACGATCGGCAAGCCATAGAAAATAAATCGATCTTCAAGAGGAAGACGGACGCTGATAGTAGTGTTACTATCTACAAAGCTAGACTTGTCGAAAAAGGTTTTTGACAAAGTTCAAGGTGTTGACTACGATGAAATTTTCTCACTCGTAGCGATGCTTAAGTCTGTCCAAATCATGTTAGCAATGTTGGGTCTAACCCTAGCTAGCACGAACTAGTTTTGAGGGACAGATCGTAGACAAAGAAAGGATACGCGGAGATGTATTTCTGGCAACAAACCACGGCGCCGAACGCCTCTTATCCCTGTCATATATATAGCTGGACAAACCAAAACATATCTGGACTCCTAACCACCTACGTATAACAACCTGGACTAACAAACCAAATCACCGCCGGCTTTGTATCACACGGGACGCAGCGCCCAAGCTTCCTTTCCTACGCACGCACGTACGAGCGCCCAGGGACTCGCTCGCCTACGCCGTCCTCTACTACGCATTCTGACGCGTCCAGCCGCGACTGCTGCTAACTGACTACGACCCAAACATAAGCACAGACTCGACACGCACCCAATGCACGCACACACGCACACTCGCCATGAAGTCCAGCACGACCAACACGCACGCACACACTGGTCACCACCACCGCCGTGTCTTATTCCTAACAATCTCCCCCTAAGACACGACCTATAGTAAGGTCGGCTCGTCATCGATGTCGGCAAGGAGCGCCTTCTCCTTCTTCGGCTGTCGGCGGTCACGGGAGAAGTGGCCACGAACGCCACAATTGTAGCACTTCCCGCGCCGCCGTCTCGTGCCCGAAGCCACGCTGCTCGCATCGTCGTCGTGGTTGAGGTTGCCGCTGCGCTGACGCTGCCGTGCCTCCCACTGGGCCGCCGTGAACATCAGCTGATCGCCGCCTCGTCCGTCGTTGTCCTGCGTGCGCCGATGTAAGCGTTCGTCGAACGCCTTGAGCCTACTCAACGCCTCCTCGAACGACATCGTCTCCACGTCGCAGAACTGTTTGATCCTGACCACCGCGGCATACAACCGATCGGGCACCGTGTCGAGCAATTTTCTCACCATGGCGGTGTCGCCGAGCGTCGAGCCGTGGCCAGCATACCTTGCTGCCATGCCGCCGATTTTGCCGGCGTACGCGTCCAGCGCCTCCCTCTCCTCCATGCGCAGGTTGTCAAACTCGCCACGGAGACTGGAGAGCCGCGCCGCCTGGACCCGATCGGCGCCGACGAACCTCGTCTTCAAGCTGGCCCACACCTCAGTCGCCGTCTTCTTCGTCGATACCTTCATCAACAAGTCTCCGGAGAGCGCACCGAACAGCACCGCCCTCGCCGTCTTGTTTTTCCCCACGTCGACCGCCGCATCGCCGGCCGGCGACACCGCTTCCCAGAGGTTCTGGGTGTCGAGGATGGCTTCGGCCTTGATCGCCCATACCGTGTAGTTGTCCGGTGTGAGCATTGGCATCGCCATGGACATTGTGCTCCCCCCGGCGCCGTGCGGGACGATCGCCATGGCCACGAGCAGAGGAACAAACAAGGCTCTGATACCAATTGTTGGGTCTAACCCTAGCTAGCACGAACTAGTTTTGAGGGACAGATCGTAGACAAAGAAAGGATACGCGGAGATGTATTTCTGGCAACAAACCACGGCGCCGAACGCCTCTTATCCCTGTCATATATATAGCTGGACAAACCAAAACATATCTGGACTCCTAACCACCTACGTATAACAACCTGGACTAACAAACCAAATCACCGCCGGCTTTGTATCACACGAGACGCAGCGCCCAAGCTTCCCTTCCTACGCACGCACGTACGAGCGCCCAAGGACTCGCTCGCCTACGCCGTCCTCTACTACGCATTCTGACGCGTCCAGCCGCGACTGCTGCTAACTGACTACGACCCAAACATAAGCACAGACTCGACACGCACCCAACACATGCACACTCGCCACGGGGTCCGGCACGACCAACACGCACGCACACACTAGTCACCACCACCGCCGTGTCTTATTCCTAACAAGCAATTGCCGCATTTTTATGAAATCTGGCAAATGGATAAACAAAACTACATTCCTTAATGGATTTAAAGAAGAGTTGTATATGATACAACTAGAAGGTTTTGTCAATCCTAAAGGTGCTAACAAAATATGCAAGCTCCAGCGATCCATCTATGGACTGGTGCAAACATCTCGGAGTTGGAATATACGCTTTGATAAGTTGATCAAAGCATATAGTTTTATACAAACTTGCGGCGAAGCTTGTATTTACAAGAAAGTGAGTGGGAGCACTACAGCATTTCTGATAATTATATGTGTATGACATATTGTTGATCGGAAATAATGTAGAATTATTCTGCAAAGCATAAAGGAGTGTTTGAAAGGATTTTTTTCAAAGAAAACCTTGGTGAAGCTGCTTACATATTGAGCATCAAGATCTATACAGATAGATCAAGACGCTTGATAAGTTTTTTCAATGAGTACATACCTTGACAAGATTTTGAAGTAGTTCAAAATGGAACAGTCAAAGAAAGAATTCTTGCCTGTGTTACAAGGTGTGAAGTTGAGTAAGACTCAAAGCCCGACCACGGCAGAAAATAGAATGAGAATGAAAGTCATTCCCTATGCCTTGGCCATAGGTTCTATATAGTATGCCATGCTGTGTACCAGACCTATTGTATACCCTACACTAATTTTGGCAAGGGAGTACAATAGTGATCTAGGAGTAGATCACTGGACAGCGGTCAAAATTATCCTTAGTGGAATAAGGATATGTTTCTCGATTATGGAGGTGACAAAAGGTTCGTCGTAAAAGGGTTACGTCGATACAAGTTTTGGCACTGATCCGGATGACTCTTAGTCTTCATCTGGATACATATTGAAAGTGGGAGCAATTAGCTAAAGTAGCTCCGTGCAGAGCATTATAGACATAGAAAATTGCAAAATACTTATGGATCTAAATATGGCAGACCCGTTGACTAAACTTCTCTCACAGGCAAAACATGATCACACCTTAGTACTCTTTGGGTGTTAATCACATAGCAATGTGAACTAGATTACTGACTCTAGTAAACCCTTTGGGTGTTGGTCACATATCAATGTGAACTATGGGTGTTAACCACATAAAGATGTGAACTATTGATGATAGATCACATGGCGATGTGAACTAGATTATTGACTCTAGTGCAAGTGGGAGACTGAAGGAAATATGCCCTAGAGGCAATAATATAAAGTTATTATTTATTTCCTTATTTCATGATAAATGTTTATTATTCATGCTAGAATTGTATTAACCGGAAACATAATACATGTGTGAATACATAGACAAACAGAGTGTCACTAGTATGCCTCTACTTGACTAGCTCGTTAATCAAAGATGGTTATGTTTCCTAACCATAGACAAAGAGTTGTCATTTGATTAACGGGATCACATCATTAGGAGAATGATGTGATTGACTTGACCCATTCCGTTAGCTTAGCACTCAATCGTTTAGTATGTTCCTATTGCTTTCTTCATGACTTATACATGTTCCTGTGACTATGAGATTATGCAACTCCCGTTTTCCGGAGGAACACTTTGTGTGCTACCAAACGTCACAACGTAACTGGGTGATTATAAAGGAGCTCTACAGGTGTCTCCAAAGGTACATGTTGGGTTGGCGTATTTCGAGATTAGGATTTGTCACTCCGATTGTCGGGCCGTGAAGACATACGACTACATCAACCGCAGTGTGCTAACGCTTCCGCTGTCGGTCTACAAGGGTACATAGATCACACTCTCCCCTCTCGTTTCTATGCATCACCATGATCTTGCGTGTGCGTAGGAATTTTTTTGAAATTACTACGTTCCCCAACAATCACATGGTATATCGTTGATAGAATTGCAACTCTGATTGCTGGTTAGGAACTGTCATTCGATTTCATTCCAACAGCTGTCGTGCTTTATTCAATTTTGTGTATTCGCCTTGCGACAGCATCTAAAACCAGCGCCGTACCGATCGCTTGCAATATGAAAAGCGCTGAGGTAGAACACATGAGCCCCAAACATGCAGGGTCGGCCTGCGGCCCAAAGTCAAGAACCGTGAGCCTATCTGAGTATTATATTCTCAGTGAACCCCCATAAAAAAGCTGAACCCCCATAATGCCCATCCGTTGCAGAGGGAGTATATTTCTCGGCAAGGTGAGCCTATGATATAGAAGATTTGTATATTTCTTTACAGGGGGAGTATCTCTCTGTTAAAAAATATATTTATGTGTAACTAGTTACTCCTGTCTTTCTACTTCCTTCCGCTGATATGTGGGGCAACCGGCAACGGGGTCCACGTGCCATATGCACAAATTAGAGTGCACAACGTCACGGTAGACACACCCCGGTCGTAGCG
The DNA here is from genome assembly GCF_003073215.2 of Triticum urartu. Taxonomy (NCBI): domain Eukaryota; kingdom Viridiplantae; phylum Streptophyta; class Magnoliopsida; order Poales; family Poaceae; genus Triticum; species Triticum urartu. The sequence goes on from NC_053023.1 coordinate 541,930,288, forward strand.
CCACAGTAATGCCTAATGAGCCATCAAATCACAACCCCCCCTTTCCAGCTTTAGTAGTAAGCTGGACGGACGAAGCGGCAATATTTCACTGGGCCTGAATCCCCTTCTCCCTCGTCTGCTTGTTCAGAGAACCCCCCCCCCCCGGCGATTGCATAGGGTTTTCTCATGGAGAACGAGGTACGAATTCTTCATCCATCCCCGATAAACCCAAGTCCCTTGGTCGCAGGTAATCCTAGGATGGCAGTCGCCGCCGTTGATGCATTTTTCTTCCTACTGAATCTAGTGTGTTTCATTTGCAGTGCCCAAAGTGCGAGTACCCTACAGGTTTCTGCGCCCTCGGCGAGACGCCACACTTGTTCCTTCTCATCCTAACACATCATTTTGAAACGCGCAGAGTATGTTCCTAGAATCCTCTTTTCTATCCGGGAGGGTGGGGATTTTTTGAACATGCTGTGTTCTCATATTATTTTTCCTGCAGTGTATTATTTGCTCTGCCAGAACACATGTACTCAAGATGCTCGGCCTTGCCATAGCTGAATACACTAGTTTAATGGTCACAGTGAAGACAAGCCATGGATATAAGTTCCAAGTTGGGTACATGAACCAAGAAGATCGCTGCTTTTTTTATGGCCGAACTTGGATAAACTTTCTCAAGTGTTACAGACTGAAAGTTCGCGCACGAATGTTGATGGAAATAGCAGAACCTGGTCTCATCTTCACTGCGATCTTCCACCCCGACATCGTTCCAATTGTTCATCCATGTTAGTTTTGTATCTGGTTCTTGCTTGTTGCCTCGATTACTTCTTAATCCACCTATTCTGTCTAAATAATCACAATTTAACTTTAGAAGTAGCAACGAATATCTCACGAAGATGCTACTTCTAACTAATATTTTCTTATAATTGGTGGCACGTTTAGGTTTTTTCAGAGTTAAGCAGTCTGCTCGTTTGTTACTCTGTAATAACTCGGCTGTTACTAATGGCACTGAAGTTGACTGGATCGACATCCACAAGTTCCTACACTTTATTGATGGTCTTGAGGTCCTTGTGGGGCGTTTGAATGGTGGAAGGCCACGTGGGATATGTGTGCCACTGTTGCACTCATTGAATAGGTCCAACTGTGTCGAGAAACTTATGGTACGAGCTGTTGTCTGTTATATATGTTGTTCATAAACTATTGCTTATACACAGTTTTACAGCTGTGATCTTCTTGAAACAGGAACTGCCGAGTTCTATTGTTCCTATACAGATGCCTGACCATGGTCGGGTCAGACTTGCGCTTGGTCACAACATGATGTATATGTCGACCTACTCAATTCCCCTTGGAGGTGAAAAGATACTTATTCATGGGTCGTCTCAAATAATGAAGGCCCGTCCATCTTGGAGAATAGGACAGAAGATTACGTTCATGCTTTTCCATGGCTCTAAAGCGAATATCCTATTTATTGACCACGTTGCGAGATGAAGCCGCTTTCAGAAGGTTGTGGATGCGCGGGGTGGCACCTGGGCCTTGTCCTGGGGCTTGGCGGACTAACCCTTGGTTAACTGTAGGCAAAGTAGCACTGTTCGAGGCATGCTTTGTACGGTTGAACCTGTATAAGTACTCATACTGCTTTCAGCTTTTGTTGTTAAGTGCCCCTGCTGGTTTCAGTTAAGGTTGTTAAGTACTCCTGCTGCTTTTACAGTATGTCGTGTTTCTTCAGTCCTGTCTTCATCCAGCCGCCAAAACCAAACCAGCGCCGGCGGGGCCGCCTGCTTCCGCCTCCCACGGCTGGCTGCGCCTCAGCGCACGCATCGCCGCCCCACCGTCTCCTAAATCATTAACGCCGACGTCCTCCGCGCGCTTTGGTGCGCTCGCCGTGGCGCCGCCCTCTCGCGTTGTCAACATGGTCAACAAACAACAGGAATCGGCAGAAGTACGTGGAGAGGATGGCAGTAGGGCCCCACCACGTCAGCGTATGGAAAAATAAAATGCTTCCTCCTAGTGTTTTCCTGACATCTGGGACCCACGACATTGTGAGCGTATATAGTCAATAGACAAGAGAACAGCACAAGATCGGCTGACACCTTGGACGTAGCTACTCAAGCAGTATTTTTTTTGTTTGCTATTATTGAGACGGAGCAGGGTTTGAACTAGGATGTGGACCGTCTAGGCCAGGCTTGTATTTATGTTCACCATGTGACCAGCCCAACTATTTTTTCTTTGTGAAAATGAGCCCAGTTTATTTTTTCTGAATAATACCCAATCCAGGCCTACTTATTTTTCTACGCCCTGATGGGCTACAACTCTTTCAAGACGCCTGCAAATCTTGAAAGTAATATGAAATGGGTTTTAAATATAAAAACAGATGACAAATTGGCAATTACTTAATAATTTCTGAATTTTATCACATTTTTAGATTCCTATTTCACTGGGCATTAACCTAATTTAAATATATCTTCAAAGTACTTTAAATCTGGCTGGACATTTCGGTATTAAAAATAGTTTGGAACCCACAGAAATATGCGAAATTGGCCCTGGCCAACCAAAAAAATGACTGCAATAAATTGCATAAGAAGTTTCCATGAGCTATATATAAATTATTATATATAGCCCTGGTGCGCTCGGTGCGGCGTGGTCAACGTGGTCAAGGAACAACTTCCATCGGACGTGGACTGTACGTGGAGAGGCTGACAGCTAGGTCCACGGCCGCAGCAAGGAAGTGCCTCCTTATTACGTGCAAAATAATTATTCCTCCACCTGACAGTAGGGACCCACCGGACGGGCCACCGGTATTTTGCGAAAAAAATTGTTTCCCCCTGACTGCTGGGACCCACCGGACGGGTCACCGTATTTCGCAAAAAAACGTTCCCCCTGCTATCAGCTCGGACCCACCAGAAGTGCCTCCTTATTACGCACAAAAAAATGAATACTCCCCCGGCTAGCTGGGACCCACCTTGGTGGGAGGCTGACTTGTGGGCCTACTAAGTTGACGGGGACGAAGGGCTTCGTCAACTTAGTCAATATGAACGATTCTAGCTCCATTGACCGTACGATATCCATCCAACGGCCGTAGTGCTTCTTCAACCTCTGGTCTTCTTGCTCCAGCCGCCCAAAGCAGCGCCAGCCGTGCCGCATGCTCCTGCCTCTCGTGGCCGGCTGTGCTGCCGCGGAGGCCTCACCGCCCCCTACTATTCCCACCGCTGGCCAGGCCCTACGGCGACGGCAGCCTCACACCGCAGCCGAACCAGTGAACCCTCGTACTCCTCTCCGCGCGGGCTTCCGCTGTTGCGTCTTCCCCGGCTCTGCGTCGTCCCCTTCCTAGGCCTCGCCGTCGTCCACTGCCCTGGTGCTCTCGGTGCGGCATGGTCAATGTGGTCAAGGAATGAGTTCCATCGGACGTGGACTGTACGTAGAGAGGCTGACAGCTGGGTCCACGGCCGCAGCAAGGAAGTGCCTCCTTATTACGCGGAAAATAATGTTTCCTCCACCTGACAGCAGGGACCCATCGGACGGTCCACCGTATTTCATGAAAAAAATGTTTCCCCCCTGACTGCTGGGACCCACCAGCTATACCTTCGCACGCAAGGAAGTGTGTACGGGCAAAAAAAATGATTCACCCCCCTGACTGCTGGGACCCACTAGCTACATCTTCGCACGCAAGGAAGTGCGTCTGGGAAAAAAACCAAAACGATTCGCCCCCCTGACTGCTGGGACCCACCAGCCCCCTGACTGCTGGGACCCACCAGCTACATCTTCGCACGCAAGGAAGTGCGTCCGGGCAAAAAAACGATTCGCCCCCTGACTGCTGGGATCCACCAGCTACATCTTCGCAGGCAAGGAAGTGCCTGACAGTTGGGACCCACATGGTCGAAGCGTACGTAGCGTTGTCATTCTGGTCGCGAACGTGTACGTACATATATACTGGTGGATGTAGAGGCGCGCACGTATCGTAGTAGAGGCGCGCACATGTCGTAGTAGAGGCGCGCATGTAGCATGTGCACGTATGTACAACGGCCAGGGTGCAAGAAAGAAAATACGGCCACGTATGTGTAGATACGGGTGGGGTCTCGAACGCCTACTCGCGCATACGTACGGCGAGGGCTCGTGTACATGGCTGGGTCGGAACGGAGAAACAGCGTCGTCGTCATGTTCATGGGTCGGAACGGAATGCGTGGTCGTGTTCATCGGGAGGGCTTGGACGGAAGAGGCGATGGAAACGAGGCCTAGCGTACCACACAACGGAGGAAACGGACCTCCTACGGTCGAAACGGGGGTCCTGTTGATCGGGAGGGGTGTGGCGTACCGCAAAACGGAGGAAACGGACCTCCTATGGTCGAAATGGGGGTGCTGTTGATCGGGAGGGGTGCGGCATACCGCAATACGGAGGAAACAGACCTCCTACGGTCGAAATGGGGCTCCTGTTAATCGGGAGGGGTGTGGCGTACCGCAAAACGGAGGAAACAGACTTGTGTTGGAGCGCTACGGTCGAAATGGGTGTCCTGTTCATCGGGAGGGGTGTGGCGTACCGCAAAACGGGACTCCACGGGATACTGTTCATCTCCACCTTCGACCCCCTCCAGCCTCCACGAGCTACTGTTCATCCACCGTCGACCTCCTCCAGCCTCCACGGGCTCCTGTTCATCCAGCCTCCACCGCGCGCTACTCCACCGGCTACTGTTCAACCACCCCTCCACCGTCTACTGTTAATCCAGCCCTCCACACCACGGGGTCCTGTTCAACCACCCCTCCACGGGCACCCCTCCACCGTCTATTGTTCATCCTGACCTCCACGGGGTGGTCTTGTTCATCCACCCCTCCACGGGGTCCTGTTCATCCAGCCCCAACCGGCTCGATCGATCGGGGTCCTGTTCATCTAGAGGCAACACCACGGGGTCCTGTTCATCCAAACGCCCTCCCCCCCCCAACGCTCACTGTTCATCCAGAGGAAGCATCGATCGGCTTCAGTTAGCAGGAGTAGCCAAGGAATCGCTCGATCGGGTTCAGTTAACAGCCATCGATCGATCGCTCGGGTTCAGTAACGCGTAGCCTATAGTGCAATTGCTCGGGTTCAGTTAGAGCCCAATGCCTTGCTCGGGTTCAGTTAGAGCCAACGCCTCGCACACACGCGCGTACATGTACGAGCGAAACGCGCATCGCTCGGCCCCCGACCTCCCACCGTAACCGGGAACTCCCCAAAATTTTCCTCCCCCTCGCTTCTACCACGGTTTTTTCCGTCATGGACGGCCCAAAGAATGTCATGCAGCTGCATCTCCGGCCCTCCCAGGATGAAAAGCCCATTTTCTATCATGATTTTTTGTCATAGAAGTAGGAGCCCACCACATCTATGACGATACCGGGTTTTGTCACAATTATCGTCATAGAAGTGTCATATGTATGACAGAAAAAAATTTGTTCGGCCCAAAATGTCACGGATGTGTCTTTTTTTGTAGTGAGATCGTGAAAATCCAGCCCGTAATAGAACATAAGACCCCTAACAAAGGGATCCAGAGTGAGGCCTAGTCCACGGAGGAAGTGGGAAACGAACACAATGCTCTCGTTGGGTTCGGGAGTAGGGACGACCTGCCCTCGGGCGGGCAGCCTATGTGAAATTTCAGCGGTCAGATATCTGGCCTCCCTCAACTTCTTGATGTCCTCCTCCATGATGGAGGAAGGCATCCACCGGCCATGAAGGCTGGATCCGAATATGATTGAAGGTCCGAAGCACCTGACCTGGGCTTTGGGTGTTAGAACTCGAGGCGGGGGAAGGACTCGATTGAGCACGGGAGGGAAAAAAGAAAAAGCCTTGTCCCTTTATCAAGGGGATGAATACCAGGCGTCCTCCTCGTGGCCGTTCGAGACTTACCTAAGATCTAGGAGTCATACCAACAGGCATGGTTGGGTTACCCACGTTTGTATTGATGAGAATCCCGTGATAAGGGGAACACAATCTCTGCTTTGACAAGACATGTCAAGAAACCGCCTCGCGTTATGTGCGGGGCTGGTTAAAGAAAAACGGTTCAAATAATTACTGGGCCGTGGCGTGATGTCATGCTTCCAAAGCGTGTCAGCAGATTAGATTTGTGGAAATATTATTCTCTCCATGGTGGTATGTGGAACTTATTTTGCAGGGTCGGACACTATCCTTGTATTCAAACTCTTCCGTGGTATATTCGGAGGAGGAACCCGCCTTGCAATGCCGAAGACAACACTGCGCGCCAGACTCATCGTCTTTGAAGCCTGGTTCAGGGGCTACTGAGGGAGTCCTGGATTAGGGGGTATCCAGACAGTCGGATTATATCCTTTGGCCAGACTGTTGGACTATGAAGATACAAGATTGAAGACTTCGTCCCGTGTCCGGATGGGACTCTCCTTGGTGTGGAAGGCAATCTTGGCAATACGGATATTTAGATCTCCTTCCTTGTAACCGACTCTGTGTAACCCTAGCCCCCTCCGGTGTCTATATAAACCGGAGGGTTTTAGTCCGTAGGACAACATACAATCATACCATAGGCTAGCTTCTAGGGTTTGGCCTCTCTGATCTCGTGGTAGATCAACTCTTGTACTACTCATACTATCAAGAATAATCAAGCAGGACGTAGGGTTTTACCTCCATCAAGACGGCCCGAACCTGGGTAAAACATCGTGTCCCTTGCCTCCTGTTACCATCCGCCTTGGACGCTCAGTTCGGGACCCCCTACCCGAGATCCGCCAGTTTTGACATCAACAGTTATGTTATGGATGAAGAAAATGCTAGAGACTTTCTTGCTTGCAATGATAGGAGTGATCTTAAGAAACTTTTAGCTAAGCTGGAACAAAAAAAACTCTGAATTCTAGAATGAAATATGATCCTGCTTATGCTACTTCACCTATCTTTATTACTGATAAGGATTATGATTTCTCTGTTGATCCTGAGTTAATTACTTTAGTTGAATCTGATCCTTTCTATGGCTATGAATTTGAAACTATTGTGGCACATCTTACTAAATTAAATGATATAGCTACCTTGTTCACTAATGATGAGAAAACTCGCAACTATTATATCCTTAAATTATTTCCGTTCTCATTAAAGGGTGATGCTAAGATATGGTTTAATTCTCTTGATCCTGGTTGTGTGCGTAGTCCCCATGATATGATTTACTACTTCTCTGCTAAATATTTCCCCGCTCATAAGAAACAAGCTGCTTTAAGGGAGATATATAATTTTGTGCAAATTGAAGAAGAGAGTCTCCCACAAGCTTGGGGGAGGCTTCTCCAATTACTTAATGCTTTGCCTGATCATCCTCTCAAGAAGAATGAAATACTTGATATCTTTTATAATGGACTAACCGATGCTTCCACAGATTACCTGGATAGTTGTGCTGGTTGTGTTTTCAGGGAAAGAACTGTTGATCAAGCTGAAATTCTATTGAATAATATGTTGACTAATAAAAATAATTGGACACTTCCTGAACCAACTCCTAATCCAACTCCGAAGAAAAGGGGTATTCTATTTCTCAGTCCCGAAGATATGCAAGAGGCAAAGAAATCTATGAAAGAAAAAGGTATAAAAGTTGAAGATGTTAAGAATTTACCACCTATTGAAGAAATACATGGTCTTAATTTTCCTCATGTTGAAGAAGTACATGGTCTTGATAACCCGGCATAGGTAGTAAAGGTAAATTCTCTATATAGATATGATAAAGCTGAAATCCATCCTGCTAAGTTTGCTAGCCAATGTTTGGATGAATTTGATAACTTTATGGTTAAGCAAGAAGATTTTAATGCTTATGTTGGTAGACAATTGAAACATAATGCTTACATGATTGAACACTTGAGTGATTATATGGCTAGTGTTAAAGGTGAACTTAAACTTATTAGTAAACATGCTTCTATGGTTACCACTCAAGTAGAACAAGTACTTAAAGCTCAGAATGATTTGCTTTATGAATTGAATAGTCAAAATAATGACTTTGCTGTTAGAGTTGCAACTAGAGGAGGTAAAGTGACTCAGGAGCCTTTCTATCCTGAGGGCCACCCAGAGAGAATTGAGCAAGATTCTCAGAGAAATAATGTTGATGCACCTAGTCCTTCTAAGAGGAAGAAAAAGAAAAATGATAGGACTTTTGCATGCTTCTAGTGAACCTGTTGTAGACACACCTGAGAATCCCAATGATATTTCTATTTCTGATGCTGAAACACAATCTGGTAATGAACATGAACCTAGTGATAATGTTAATGATGATGTTCATGTTGATGCTCAACCTAGCAATAATAATGATGTAGAAATTGAACCTGCTATTGATCTTGATAACCCACAATCAAAGATTCAACGTTATGATAAGAGAGACTGTGTTGCTAGGAAGCATGGTAAAGAAAGAGAACCATGGGTTCGGAAACCCATGCCTTTTCCTCCTAAACCATCCAAGAAAAAGGATGATGGGGATTTTGAGCGCTTTCCTGAAATGATTAGACCTATCTTTTTGCGTATGCGTTTGACCGATATGCTTAAAATGAATCCTTATGCTAAGTATATGAAGGATATTGTTAAAAATAAGAGAAAGATACCGGGATCTGAAATGTCCACCATGCTTGCTAATTACACTTTTAAGGGTGGAATACCAAAGAAACTTGGAGATCCAGGAGTACCAACTATACCATGCTCCTTTAAAAGAAACTATGTTAAAACTGCTTTATGTGATCTTGGAGCCGGTGTTAGTGTTATGTCTCTCTCTCTCTCTTTATATCATAGACTCGATTTGAATAAGTTGACACCTACTGAAATATCTTTGCAAATGGCTGATAAATCAACTACTCTACCTGTCGGTATTTGTGAGGATGTGTCTGTTGTGGTTGCAAATGTTACTATTTTAACGGACTTTGTTATTCTTGATATTCCCGAGGACAATAGTATGTCTATTATTCTTGGAAGACCCTTTTTGAATACTGCAGGGGCTGTTATTGATTGCACCAAAGGCAATGTCACTTTTCATGTTAATGGTAATGAGAATACGGTACACTTTCCGAGGAAACAATCTCAAGTCCACAGTATCAATTCTATTGGAAAAATTTCAACAATTACTATTGGAGGTTTTGAATTTCCTCTTCCTACTGTCAAGAAGAAATATGATATTCTTATTGTTGGGGACATGCATATCCCCGTTGAGGTAACATAGTGTTATTCAAAATTTCTCCGGTTTCATGTTACTCGGAATGAGTTTGTTAACAAGACCTTATCAACCTTGTTAGTGGATTCCTTTTCATGAGCATGAGATGGATGAAGTTAGAAAACACAACTCTCTGTACCCTCTTTTTACTTTTTGTTATTTATATTAAATAAAGAAAAAATAGTATTTTTATGTCTATTTTCTGAATTATCAATGCAATAAAAAATACCCCGAAAATAAAGTTCTCCAAATGCCCTGAAATTTAAATATGATTTTTTCTGGAATATTTGAGAATATCTCGCACTGAGAACACAGCAGGGGGAGCAAGCACCAAGCCACGAGGGTTCAGGGCGCGCCCACCCCCCTGGGCGCGCCCCCTGCCTCGTGGGCCCACGGTGGCTCCCCTCCACTTATTCCAGCTACCACACACTCCTTCCTCCCACAAAAATCACCAACCAACTCAAACCCGAGTCCAAGCTCATTTTGCTGCCATTTTCGATCTCCTTGCTCAAAGCTCCATTCACAAAACTGCTTTGGGGGGTTGTTCCTTGGTATGTGACTCCTCCAATGGTCCAATTAGTTTTTGTTCTAGTGCTTTATTCATTGCAAATTTTTGCTGCTTAGGTGACCTTGTTCTTGAGCTTGCATGTCAAATGTATATGGTCCCAAGTAGTTCTAATGCATGATATAGCCTCTAGGCACTTGTAGGAGTAGTTGCTATCAATTTTGTTGAGTTTGGTTCACTTTTATTTTGAAGTTACTAAAAATTTCAGAAATTTTTCAGAGGAAGAAATATGTTTAGGAAAATTTACCAATGTGGTTCTTCAAGGAAGCAAGGACCTAGGCCCGCAATACACGATGCGGACGAGGAACCACCAAGAGATGCTCAAGTGTGGCCTTGTGAATGGCTGTTAGAGGATTTCATGATCCAAGGAGGAATTAAAGAGGAATTTGATGCATATGTGCGTAATGCTGATCTGGAGAGCGTCGAGGCAGATAAGTGACGTCAATACCTCTACTTAACTGATTCATCTATGAGAAGGTTTAAATTCTCATCATCACGCAATTCTCAAAATGTCCTGTTTGACCTTTATGATAAATCTTATACGATGGACTTAGAAGATTTTAACACTGCTTGTAAACTCCCTCAGTGGGGTGATGTTAATGAACCTCGCAAATCTGAATTTAGAGATTCTCTTGCTAGTATAACTGTGGGAGAGTCTAGAGATATAACACAAGCCACCATAGGGAGCATTCATTTTCCTGATATACATTATTTTGCTCTCTTCATAGGTAGGTGCATCAATGGTAAGGATGAAGCATGTCACAAGTGTGTCCCTGATCTCAGTGCTCTCAGGAGTGCTATATTAGGAGATAAACATTATAATTTGGGAGCCATTGTTGCACGTAGTTTGCATAATAATCGTCTTAATGGAGATTTCTTTGGTGGAATTTATGCAACTCGTATAGCTAACTTTCTTGAGATACCCATACGTGGAGATGATATTGAGTTGCCTCCTTCTTATTTAGATTATGAGGCTATGGTTCGTCATCAGTTTGTTGAGAGGAACGATCAGTTCCTCCAGTACCGACTAATCTTTGACACACGACGCACCAATCACGTCGCCCTCCCTGCTCCTACTTTCTTTGACTTTCAAGCAAAGGGGCGATATTTTATAACCAGGGAGGAGGCGACCGGGTACGAGAGGAGGGCAGAGACAGCTCGCCTCCAAGCTGCAGCTCATCATGCAATTGCCGCTGCATCTCAGTACGACCCCAACTACAACTTTGGATATCCGCCAGGCCAGCCGTGGCCATAGACCAACTTAGGCCAAAAGCCTAAGCTTGGGGGAGTACGTATTTCTCACCGACATTACATTCATGTTCACACACTCATGCTAGTTGTCGGTGCTCATACTTTTTCATTGTAATATTCATGCTAGTTTATTTTCCTTTTTATGCTTTCTTCGTGTTTGATAAACCTTAATAAAAACAAAAACAATTAGTTGTAGTTTTTTAGCTAGTTTACTTTTCATGTTGTAGTAGTAGTAATTAAAAAGAAAACCCAAAAAGATTTCTTGTTCTTCTTTTTCTTGTTGGGAGCTTTCCCGTGTAAATAGTTTTATTTCTTTTCTTGTTCTTTGGGGGTCGAGAGGAGAAGACCATAATGAAAATGTTGAGTGGCTCTTATATGCATTATTGTTGATCTAACAAAGAGCCCATATTACCTTGTCTTCTCTCTTGAATTGAATGCTTGCAGATTCCAGCTTAGTCCAATGCACATGCACTGTTATTATTTTCCACACTATTCGGTCATGCAAGTGAAAGGCAATAATGATGATTATATGATGAACTTATTGAGATGAGAAAAGCTTGTATGAACTCGACTTCTCTTGTTTTTGTAAATATGATTAGTTCATCATTCCTGATTCATCCTATTATGAATAAACATGTTTTTAATGACAATTAGAGATTGTAGTTGCTTATGCCATGCTTAATTAGCTAGGAGCTTATAATGGTTTACCTTGCGTGCCAACATGCTATTAAAATGGTTGTGATGTGGTATGATAGGGTGGTATCCTCTTTTGAACGATTCGAGTGGCTTGACTTGGCACATGTTCACGCATGTAGTTGAAACAAAATCAACATAGCCTCTACGATATTTATGTTCATGGTGCATTATATCCTACTCATGCTTGCATTTGGTGTTGATTAATTTCAATGCATGTTCATGACTGTTGTCGCTCTCTAACTGGTTGCTTCCTAGTCTTTTTCTAGCCTTCACCTGTACTAAGCGGGAATACTACTTGTGCATCCAACTCCATAAACCCCAAAGTTATTCCATATGAGTCCACCATACCTACCTATATACGGTATCTACCTACCGTTCCAAGTAAATTTGTATGTGCCAAACTCTAAACCTTCAAATAAACATTCTGTTTTCTATGCTTGATAGCTCATGTATCAACTAGGGCTGTCTATATCTTCCATGCTAGGCGGGTTATTCTCAACAGGAGCGGACTCCGCTCGTCACTCATGAGAAAATGGCTGGTCATCGGGATGCCCAGTCCCATGCTTTATGCAAATCAAATCAAAATAACTACAAACAAAACTCCCCCGGGACTCTTGTTAGTTGGAGGCACTCGTTGTTTCAAGCAAGCCATGGATTGATGCTTGTTGGTGGAGGGGGAGTATAAACTGTACCATTCTGTTTGGGAAACGCCTATAATGTGTGTAGCATGGAAGATATCAAGATCTCTCGGTTGTTATGTTGACAATGAAAGTATACCGCTCAAAATATTGTTCATATATATTTCAAAACCGAGCTCTGGCACCTCTACAAATCCCTGCTTCCCTCTGCGAAGGGCTTATCCATTTACTTTTATGTTGAGTCATCATCCTCTTATTAAAAAGCACCAGTTGGAGAGCACCGCTGTCATTTGCATTCATTACTGTTAGTTTACATTGAGTATGACTTGACTGGATCTCTTTTACCATGAATTACAATGTCTAGTCAGTCCTTGATCTTTAAAGGTGCTTTGCATTTATGTTTGGCGGTCTCAGAAAGGGCTAGCGAGATACCATCTTGTCATTTCATATCATGATTATTTTGAGAAAGTGTTCTCATCCGAGATTTATTATTATTGCTCGCTAGTTGATTATGTCATTGATATGAGTAAACATGAGACCTAAGTGTTATTGTGAATATGGTTAGTTCATAATCTTTGCTGAAAACCTGAATGCTGGCTTTAAATATTTACAACAACAAGAGCAAACAGAGTTTGTAAAAGTTTTTCTTTATCACTTTCAGTTTATCAACTGAATTGGTTGAGGACAAGCAAAGGTTTAAGCTTGGGGGACTTGATACGTTTCCATCGTATCTACTTTTCCAAACACTTTTGCCCTTGTTTTGGACTCTAACTTGCATGATTTGAATGGAACTAACCCGGACTAATGTTGTTTTCAGCAGAATTTCCATGGTGTTATTTTTGTGCAGAAATAAAAGTTCTCGGAATGACCTGAAAATCAACGAAGAATTATTTTGGAATATATAAAAAATACTGGAATAAAGATCCACATCAGGGGAGCCTCCACCAGTCCATGAGGGTGGGGGCGCGCCTGCCCCCTAGGCGCGCCCCCCTGCCTCGTGGGCCCCCTGATGCTCGACCGACCTCAACCCTGACTCCATATATTCACTTTCGGGGAGAAAAAACCCAGAGAGAAGGATTCATCACGTTTTACGATACGGAGCCGCCGTCAAGCCCTAAACTCTCTCGGGAGGGCTGATCTGGAGTCTGTTCGGGGCTCTGGAGAGGGGAATCCGTCACCATCGTCATCATCAACCTTCCTCCATCACCAATTTCATGATGCTCACCGCCGTGTGTGAGTAATTCCATCGTAGGCTTGCTGGACGGTGATGGGTTGGATGATATTTATTATGTAATCGAGTTAGTTTTGTTAGGGTTTGATCCCTAGTATCCACTATGTTCTGAGATTGATGTTGTATGACTTTGCTATGCTTAATGCTTGTCACTAGGGCCCGAGTGCCATGATTTCAGATCTGAACCTATTATGTTTTCATCAATATATGAGAGTTCTTGATCCTATCTGGCAAGTCTATAGTCACCTGTAATGTGTTATGATCCGTTAACCCCGAAGTGACAATAATCGGGATACTTACCAGTGATGACCGTAATTTGAGGAGTTCATGTATTCACTATGTGTTAATGCTTTGGTTCGGTACTCTATTAAAAGGAGGCCTTAATATCCCTTAGTTTCCATTAGGACCCTGCTGCCACGGGAGGGTAGGACAAAAGATGTCATGCAAGTTCTTTCCATAAGCACGTATGACTATATTTGGAATACATGCCTACATTACATTGATGAACTAGAGCTAGTTCTGTGTCACCCTAGGTTATGACTGTTACATGATCGATCGCATCCGGCATAATTCTCCATCACCGATCCAATGCCTACGAGCATTCCATATATTGTTCTTCGCTTATTCACTTTTCCGTTGCTATTGTTACAATCACTACAAAACCCAAAAATATTACTTTTGCTACGATTACCTTTTGCCCCCGTTACCACTACTATCATATTACTTTGCTACTAAACACGTTGCTGCAGATATTAAGTTTCCATGTGTGGTTGAATTGATAACTCAGCTGCTAATACTTGAGAATATTCTTTGGCTCCCCTTGTGTCAAATCAATAAATTTGGGTTGAATACTTGTAACACCCTCGATGCGACTATAGCTCCCACGTGTCGAGGCACGACTTAGAGACATAATCGCATTGAAGGCATAAGTCGCAAGTTAGGCAATCTTCACAACATCCCATGTAATATAAATCATAAAGGGGAGATAACATAGTTGGCTTACACTCGCCACGTCAATCAAGTACATAAATAACATTACATCATCCAAACACTCATGGCCCGTCTACGGCGCCAAAATAAAAGATAACCCAACATGCGACACGGTCCCAATCACCCCCAACTAGGCACCAGTACTGATCATCGGGAAAGGAAACATAGTAACATTGAGAGTCCTCGTCGAACTCCCACTTAAGCTCAAGCGCGTCACCTGGAGCGGAATCATCAGGCCCTGCATCTGGTGTAATAGTAATCTGTGAGCCACAAGGACTCAGCAATCTCGCACCCTCGCGATCAAGACTATTTAAGCTTATAGATAAGGCAAGGTAAACATGTGGAGCTACAGCAAGCGACTAGCAAATATGGTGGCTAACTTATTCGCAAAAGAGAGCGAGAAGAGGAGGCAAAGCGCGAGCAAGAAACTAGAGAACCACCTGCGCAAACATTACTCCAACACCGTGTCTGCTTCCTGGACTCCGCCGAGAAGAGGCCATCACGGTAACACACTCAGTTGATTCATTTTAATTAAGTTAAGGTTCAAGTTATCTACAACCGGACATTAACAAATTCCCATCTGCCCATAACCACGGGCATGGCTTTCGAAAGTTCAAATCCCTGCAGGGGAGTCCCAACTTAGCACATGACAAGCTCTCACGGTCAACGAAGGAATAGACCTCCTCCCAAGACGTTCTGATCAGACTCGGCATCTCGGTTCTTCAAGACACTTCGACAGGTTAAAACAAGACCAGCAACACCGCCCGAATGTGCCGACAAATCCTGATAGGAGCTGCACATATCTCTTTCTCAGGGCACACTCAGATTGTCCTAGGTACGGGTAGACCAGCCCAGAGTTGCCCCTGGTGGCCACCGGCAGCTGACAGGTGGACCAACACTCAGAGGAGCACTGGCCCGGGGGGGTTTAAAATAAAATGACCCTCGGGCTCCGGAAACCCAAGGGAAAAAGAGCCTAGGTGGAAAATGGTAAAACCAAGGTTGGGCATTGCTTGAAAAGCTTTAATCAAGGCAAAATATCAAGGGGTTCCCATTATAACCCAACCGCGTAAGGAACGCAAAATCCGGGAACACAACACCGATATGACGGAAACTAGGGCGGCAAGAGTGGAACAAAACACTAGGCGAGAGGCCGAGCCTTCCACCCTTTACCAAGTATATAGATGCATTAAGATAACATAGCAATATAATGATATCCCAACAAGTAAATAAATGTTCCAACAAGGAACGGCCTCCAATCTTCACCTGCAACTAGCAATGCTATAAGAGGGGCTGAGCAAAGCGGTAACGTAGCCAATCAACGGTTTGCTAGGAACATGGTGGGTTAGAGGTTTTACATGGCAATTTGGGAGGCTTGAAAGCAAGTGGTAGGCATCATAGCATTGGCATAGCAAAAGAGCGAGCAAACTAGCATAGCAAAGATAGTAGTGATTTCGAGGGTATGATCATCTTGCCTGCACAGTTGTCAGAGTTGACTGGATCCTCGAAAGCAAACTCAACGGGCTCCTCGTTAGCGAACTCGTCTCCCGGCTCTACCAAAATAAGACAAACAAGCAACAAGGACACAATCAACCACGTGCAAAGATCAAACAACATGATGCAAAGATGATATGCTATGCGGGATGCGATGCGGGATGCATATGCAAGATATGACAGGAAATGCAAGAACATCGCCTCAACTTGGAAATCCAAGTATGCCACTGGAAAGATGAGATGAAATCGCTTGAAAAAGATATAAAGAACGTCGGAATCGGAGTTACGGTTGGGAAATGGCAAGCGATTCAAATATGGCACCGGTCTGCGATTTACAGCAAGTAGCCATCTAAATGCTATGAGATGAACATGCTACAACACCCAAACATGACAACAAAATATATAGCAGGGATGCATTCATGATGCTTAACAAAAGTCTAGCACTGAGCTACGGCCAATTCATCCATTAACAGGTTCAAACAAGCATGGCAAAAATGCATATGGCAAACAGATCTCAGACTTAGTGAAATTAACACTTGTCTGGAATTTCAGATCAGGTAGCACTCTTCGGAGCAACAAAAATACATGCTACAGGACCTGAACATGGCAAAGTAAAGTATGGCATGGAGCTACTCAAAGATATTAACAAAAGTCTCTTAGTGAACTTGAGCCAAAAGGGATCAGAAAATACAATTGCAAGCATGTGAACATAGCAAAAACATAATCAGATCACAGACTTAGTGAAAACTGGAGCATGCTGAAAACAGATATCAAGTAGGCATGTTTACGAGCTCGGTGCACTCACTACGGAGCAAGTCATGACAAGCTAAGCATACATCTATCAAGAACACACAAAATGCAAGCTAGAGATGGCAAGAACAATAGCATAGCATGCACGACTCAACTACAACATCATCGGCAAAATTGCAAACAAGTTGACAATCTACCCAGATTCACAAAGTAGCAAAAGCAGAGCTCGATTGACTCAAGCTAGGGTGCTCCATAATTGCAAACAAAGACATGGATGGATAGATCACTACAAGATTAATAAAACAACCTTACTAATCATCCTCAAAAGAGGCACGGATCACTAGGAAACAACATGAACATATGGCATCATGAGATAAACAGATCAAGGACTTAGTGGAAATGCTAAGTCCCTGAAATCAGAATTATCAAGTGCACCACTTTGCGAGCTTGTGCTAGTCACCGCACTCATCACAAAAATACATGGGTTGCACCTCTGGAAAGATGACAAAACCCTTAACAAAACATATGTAGAGCACATGGGCATAGCATGCACACAATAATCATGGCACAAATGACAAAAAGCTAAATGGAGCAGCAGATCTGACAATTAATTCAAGTAGCCCTCTTCTAACAGCATTTCGGGCATCAAGATGAACTCAAATGAAAATGATGCAATGTAATGAAATGATGTACTCTCTGAGATGAACATTTTTATATGCTATATGCATGAATCGGAGCTACGGGTGCAAAGTTACGAGGCTATGAACAAGAGCACTTGGATCTGGAATTTCTGGGACTTAGAAGAAAAACAACCTCCGGATCTAGGGTTTACTGTTCACCGGATCTGGATCGGGGCACACAGATCGAGGACCGCCGGGGCTCTCGCTGGAGCTGCGGGCCGTGGTGGCCGGAGAGGGGCGCTGGAGGCGGTGCGGCGGCGGGCGGCGCGCGCGCGCCGACGGGGAGGCGGCGGCGAGGCTTCCGGGCGGCGCGGCGGGCGAGGCGGCGGGCGGCGGCTCCGGCGGCCGGGCTGGAGGAGGACGGCGGCGGGGTTGCGGAGGAGGCGGCGGCCGGCGTCGGGCCCGCGGGGGCTCTCCCCGGGCCGAGCGGGCCAGTGCGGGTGCGGGCGGCAGCGCGCCACGTGGCGCCACGCCACTGGCTGCGGGCGGCGGCGGCGATGCGTCCGGTCGGGGCGGACGTGTCCGGCCGGCGCGGGTAGAATTTTAGGGTTTCAGGGGGAGAAGAAGATCCGGATTCGGAGGGGTCTTTAAATAGGCATAGAGGGAGCTAGGAGAGTCCAAATGAGGTGTGGTTTTCGGACACGCGATCATGATCGAACGATCTAGATGATGGAGAGGGTTTAGTTGGGTTTTGGGCCAAATTGGAGGGGTGTTGGGCTGCAACACACACGAGGCCTTTTCGGTCCCTCGGTTAATCGTTGGAGTATCAAACGAAGTCCAAATGATACCAAACTTGACAGGCGGTCTACTGGTAGTAAACCAAGGCCGCTTGGCAAGTCTCGGTCCAATCCGGAAATGTTTAATCCCCATACACGAAAGAAAGCTAGAAATGACCAACGGAGGAGAACGAAGCGCCGGAATGCAAAACGGACAACGGGGAAAATGCTCGAATGCATGAGATGAACACGTATGCAAATGCAATGCACATGATGACATGATATGGGATGCATGACAACGACAACAACACACGGAGACAAAAACCCGAACCCGAGAAAATAAATTAACTTAACGCCGGAAACGGCAAGAGTTGGAGTACAAATTGGGAAAGTTACATCCGGGGTGTTACAATACTCTACCCTCGAAAACTGTTGTGATACCCTATACTTTTGGGTTATCAATGGTATGGGCTCCAGCGCCTCATCGTTGAATTGGGGTAGCAGCTTGCGCTTCGGGTAACTCTTGGTTGGGTGCCCGAGGCCATATTCCTCGGCTGCCAGGACATTACACTGGTGCGCATCGGTCCTAAACAAACGGTTTAAAACCCCTTTCCGCGACGACATTTGGAACCGTTGTGCGATAGGGTGTTCTTCCCACTCGACCCAGAAATCACCGGGGATAGGCCCTCCTAGGACCCAGGCTAGGGCCATGTGCGATCGGGCGAGGCATCGAAACCCATTCATTTCCGTAGGTATGTACATCGCACATGATGAATCCCAGAAATCATTTCCGTAGGTATGTACATCCCACACGGTGAATCCAAGAAATCATTTTCATAGGTATGCACATCCCACACGGTGAATCACAGCAATCATTTCCATAGGTATTTACATCCCACACGGTAATCCGAGAAAATCATTTCCGTAGGTATGTACATACCACGCGGTGAATCCCAGAAAAAAATTTCCGTTCGTATGTATATCACACACAGTCAATCCAAGGAATATGTTTCCATTCTTATGTACATCCCACATAGTCAATCCAGGGAAAATGTTTCCGTTCGGACGTAAATCCCACATAGTTTTATGTGTCGGCTCGTGTGTGAAAGGTGTAATTATCACACACGGTCTTCCATGGTTAACGGTTTGCTTTTATCAACTATATCACACACGATTTGATGAAGAAAATTGTGTGGCATTGGGCTATCCGTCGCAACCGCTTTTACTGCTAGAACCATTTGCAAAGGTCCATGACACATTTAGCAGGTTTGTTAGTTTACAATCAATAATTCCAGTACTACACAAATTCACATTTCATATCGAACAACTGTTTGCCAATTTCATATCAGGCACATAAATATATTATAACATCACAGTACGGTAGCTACATGAAAACAGCATAGTACAACATATAGCTAGTTCAACTTCATAAGAACAATATATTCATTTCCCTAATCGAGATCATCCAGGCTCGTCTTAAGCACCTCTGCTTTCAATTTAGTAAGAACCCGTTTTCCACGGGCCAACTGGGAAAGTGCCTCCTCCTTCGCCAACACAATCTTAGCAAAGTCTTTAAAAAAATGTGAGCTCATTCTCCACCTTCAACCTTTTGTCCCGCATCTTGAAATATGCTTCAGCATTGACAAGACTTTCTCAAAGCCTAGCCGTGTTCACTTCCTCATACATGCTCCAAAGCTTCGTTAGGCACATCTTCAAAGACTGTGGCCACTCTTAATCAACCCACTCCAAGTATGAACACTTCTATTCATCCTATAATATTTAAAACTAGATCAGTAATAATTGTAGGGGAAATTGGTTTATAGCAACATAGAAAATCACCAATGCTTATTTTGAAAAACTGAAGAAACATGTTAATTATGACATATCTTCTCAAAAAGATCAATGTGCAAATGAAATAATTGGTAATAAAATAACAACCAAATTCTATAACATCAGAAGCTATAATTAACTACAACGATGCTACAAGTTCTTACTCATGTACAATAAATAACAAATTGAACATTTTATGAGGAAGGTAAATATAACTGCAACAGCATAGCGATAGTGTTTGGATGACAGCAAATTGATACTAATAGTTGTGTACATGCACAAATTTAGTAACATAGAACTAATAGCACTAAGGCCGTCCACTATGTATGCCAAAACTGGTGTGAAGACAAATGTTGCTACATCCCGCACCGGTGCCCTGAACTGGTGAGCCGATGCAGCGAAAAACAAATCAGGGACCCGGACTCTGAAGCACGTAGTTGGTCCGATGCCCAGTTCCTTCATGCCATAAAGATTTAGTATTTTACTGCTTGGCTTCTCAGATGTGTGGACCAAAGTTGGCTGCACAAACTTCTGAAGCGGCGCCAAATAATTTTCTAATGGCACCGCTGATGAGATGGCAACAATTTAAGATACTAGGTACAAACTGTGACACTGTCTTAGGATGCGTTTGGTTGAACGTATGGTATGAATGGGTTGGGACCATGACAGTGTCTGAATCACATCTAACAAATGATTTGTAACAACGGAAGAGGGTTTAACCTTCTCTGCACATGCCAGAAACTTCCTCCCAGTGTCCACAGAATCAAACGCAAGTAGCTTCACGCATGGAGATTGATGGTGACAATGAGCAGATAGATCTTCAGCCACCCCGCTCCATTCATTGCCACTGATGGTCTTAGGGAGCTACAAGAGGAAGAAACGACTCAAATCGACCTCCGGTTAAAAATCCTTCATTCCAAGTTATAGCCCGAGAGAGAGAATAGAGGCATACCCAGGTGGTGAAGGAGTAGTCGCCGGAGGAGGAACTGCTGGAGATGTCTTTGAAGAAGACCATGGGGACCCCAGCGGTAGGATGCGAGACGGCGAGAGCGAGGAAGCGGCTATAGCTTAGCAAGGAAGGAAGGAGGAAACAGGGGAAATGTGACTTGTGGTCAGGGAGAAAAGGGGGTGGGGAAGGGGGAAGGGGGTGGGGGTAGATATTTTGGCGGTAGGCCAAAACTTTGGAAACATGGACGTGCGGTGCCGCCGAACCATTCACTTTGAACAATTGTGTGCATCGCAAACGATTCTTCTGCTTTACGCGCACGGGGTGACTTTGATAATTCAAATTTTGGCGGATATTTCCCCGGGTACATCATTGCACAATTTAACATCGCTTGCTAATTTGGGCACACAAAAGAGCGTATAGCAGACAGACCACACTTACTTAATCGAGCAATTTCAGTAATTACACAGAGCCATTTGACCTAAACATTGCTCTAACAAAAGACCAGCATTAATAACAAAGCCTAAGTACGCACAATTAAAAATCCACCGCCGCTCCGGCCTATGCATCGCCGGTGTGAGATGAGACGTCGATGACTTGTCCTGGCAACATGCCGCCATTAGTGGACTCCGCGTCCCCCTGCTGAATTCGACCGTGTACTCGTCCTCGTCCTCGGCGCCGCCATCAAGGTTGTAGTAATCGTAGTAGTGGCTATGCCAGAGCTCGCTTTGGTACTCCACCACCGATTCCTTGATGGACAGACTCTTCTCTACCTCGACCTCAGCCACACGCAACTCCTCCTCCCAGCGCTCCTTGATCTCCGCCGCCTCCTGGATCTCCAGCTCCCGCTCGGCGACCTCATGAGGAAGTAGGTGCTCCATGGCCACCGCCGCCTTTTCAAACGTGGGTTGCATGCTGGAGTCCGAGGTGGCCTGGAATATCTTGGCGTGTGCATCCTCGATCTTGGCGTGGATGGCCTTGACCCGGGCCAGGGTGACATCACTAGCATAGACGGCAGCTTGAGCGCTCTCGGCGTTTGCAGCCACCGTCGCAGCAGCAGCTGCAGCCATCTCGACTACTACAGCTGCCCTGTCGGCTGCCGCGGACGCCCTCTCGGCGGAAGCGGCCGCGCTCAATGTGGATGCGGTGGCACTCTCGGCATAGGCGGTTGCGCTCTCGGCGCAGACGGCGGCGCTCTAGGGGGACGCGACCATCGTACGGGCCTTCATGAAGCGTTTCCACGGCGTCATCTTTGCAAGAAGGGGGTGCGGGAATGGGGATCAGGATTCGTGGATTCGGCGGTTGCCGGCACTAGAGCAGACGAGCCGGCGAAGCTTAAGGAGGGAGACTTAAATAGACCCAGATATTTTCATCGCAAACGGTTTCTTGAAAACAACTGTGTGTGATGTTGTAGATATTTTTTTATTAGCTGTGAAAGACGAATTTGGAATAAAGTTCCAACGGAAGGTGTTTTAAATGAACGAGAAATTTTGTAGTACTAATACAACTATCATGTCGAATTTAGGAAAATTTCAGGGGTCATTTGACCTTCTAAGATATTTAAGTGATTTTCTAGCCATTTAATGACCGTAATTGAAATTTGAACTACATGTACATGCAACAGCTAACTATAGTGGTTTGAAAACTCATATTTCGTGTCCTTGTGTGCGATTTAATTCCATTTGCAGTAAATTGGAAGGAATTTTAACATATTGGTCTAACGGCTATGACACAATTAAGCATGGAGTGACTTGGCATTTTAATTCCAAAAAATAGAAAAAATCAGAAACACATGAAACCTTGGTTGATGTAATGTCATGCCACCAAGATGATGTGATAAAAAAATTGGCATGTTTGACCAAAGTTTGGACACACACCCCTCACAAACCGGAGCAACTCACTAGAAGGCTCGTGGTTCCGAGAGGGAACAATGCATGTTTGATGATGAACGGGAGATAGCTTCCTCTTACGGCTTTCAATTTTTTTACGTCTAACGTGCACTACTACAACTGTAATGTGAAAATTTTGAAAATTCTAGGGGTCATTTGAACTTTTAAAGACATTTAAGTGATTTTATAGCCATTTAATGACCATAATTCAAATTTGAACTACATCTACATGCAACGAGTAACCAAAACTGTTTGAAAAATCATATTTGTGTACTTGTGTGCGAGTTAATCCATGTGCAGTAAACTAGAAGGAATTTTCAAACATATTTGTATCACGACATGGACACATATGCATGAATACGTATGCATGGAGTGGCATGGCATTTTAATTCAAAAAAAATCAGAAACACATGAAACCTTGGTTGATGTAATATCATGCCACCAAGATGATGTGGTAAAGAAATTGGCATGCTTGACGAAAGTTTGGACACACACACACCCCTCACAAACCAGAGCAACTCGCTAGAAGGTTCATGGTTCTGAGAGGGAACAATGCATGCTTGATGACGAACGGGAGATAGTTTCCTCTTACAGCCTTCAAATTTTTTATACGTCTAACATGCACTACTACAACTGTAATGTGAAATTTTGGAAAATTCTAGGGGTCATTTGACCTTTTAAAGATATTTAAGTGATTTTCTAACCATTTAATGACCGTAATTCAAATTTGAACTACATCTACATGGAACGCCTAACCAAAACGTTTTGAAAAATCATATATGTGTACTTGTGTGCGAGTTAATTCCATGTGTAGTAAATTAGAAGGAATTTTCAAACATATTGGTCTCACGACATGGACACATGCATACGTATTCATGGAGTGACATGGCATTTTAATTCAAAAAATAGAAAAATGATGAGAAACACATGAAACCTTGGTTGATGTAATGTCATGCCACCAAGATGATGTGGTAAAGAAATTGGAATGTTTGACGAACGTTTGTACACGCACCCCTCACAAACCGAAGCAACTCGCTAGAAGGTTCGTGGTTCCGAGAGGGAACAATGCATGTTTGATGATGAACGGGAGATAGCTTCCTGTTACGGCCTTCAAATTTTCTCCTACGTTTAACGTGCACTAATACAACTGTCATGTGAAAATTTGGTAAATTTCAGGGGTCATTTGACCTTTTAAAGACATTTAAGTGATTTTCTAACCATTTAATGACCATACTTCAAATTTGAACTGCATCTAGATGCAACACCTAACCATAACGGTTTGAAAAATCATGTTTTTGTGTACTTGTGTAGTAAATTAGAAGGAATTTTCAAACATATTCATCTCATGACATGGACACATGCATACGTATGCATGGAGTGACATGGCATTTTAATTCAAAAATATATAAAAATGATCAGAAACACATGAAACCTTGGTTGATGTAATGGCATGCCACCAAGATGATGTGGTAAAGAAATTGGCATGTTTGACGAATGTTTGGACACAGGCCCCTGACAAACCGGAGCAACTCGCTAGAAGGTTCGTAGTTCTGAGAGGGAACAATGCATGTTTGATGATGAACGGGAGATAGTATGCTCTTACGGCCTTCAAAATTTTTCATACATTTAACATGCACTAATACAACTGTCGTGTGAAAAATTGGTAAATTTCAGGGGTCATTTGACCTTCTAAAGACATTTAAGTGATTTTCTAACCATTTAATGACCGTAATTCAAATTTGAACTACATCTACATGCAACGCCTAACCAAAATGGTTTGAAAAATCATATTTTTGTGTACTTGTGTGCGAGTTAAAAAATCATCAGACGATGTAAATATCTGGTGTTAAAAAATTGTAAAGATCTTGCAAGACAACCGGCCCCCACATGATTAGCAGTCTATCTCGCGGCTCGAGGTTTGGTAGGCGAATGGCGGGGGTCATTAATCAGACATGGTTCTGCATTGGAAACCGTCAGCTATTATGTTCACACACGGATTTTGGCTATTATGTTCACACACGGATTTGCTGCGAGAATTGTGTGTAATTCAAACTACAATACTCGTAAATTCCAGCGACCGACGTGTGTACTGTCCCCCTCGATCTAAATTCCGGCCACCAATAAATACTACCTTGCTCTTGTCGTCCCGCCTGCATTCTCATCTACATCCTCCCCTCGCTCGACCTCTCTCTCTCTCTCTCAAATCTCTGCCAAGGCGCCTCCGGTCTGCCCACGTGCCGACGAGGAGTCGCCGCCCCTCGAGGACGCTCACTCAATTAGCAGCGACGAGGACCCCTATGCACTGCCTGACGAGGTTGCGCCGGACCCCCCAACTTTGGATTGGTTTTGGGGCCAATACAATCTTTGTCTGTGGAAGTCATTGTCGCCGGCTGAGAAAGCCAGGCAAGTGGCGTTCAAGAAGGAGATGACGGAGGAGGAAGCTCGGTACCAGGCGGCCTGTGAAGCCCATGATGCCGCCTGGAAAAAGGAGGTGGTGGAGCTTTGGGGGCGGGCGCGTCGTCGTGCCGAGGAGGTGTACAAAGATGGGTAATTCGCGAGGAAGGTCATAGGCGCTGGGCACCTCCTCGCTGCGTGGAGGTGGGCCGATAAGCTCCAGCGTGCCACCAACGAGGAGCTCTAATGGGCGCCCAACGAAATGGCCGGATCGGCCGCGTGCATCCGCCAGCAAGAGGAAGATCGGTACGTGAAGCGCTGCGAGGCGGAGGAGTCGGGGTACTGCCTCCGCACTGGGAAGATGCCGCGCACCAGGGAGCTGCTGGCGAGGGGCTGCCGGAATACTGGCCCCAGGAGGGATTATTAGTTTTAGTATTGTTCGTTTTCAATTTTATGCATTGTACCTAGTAGTTAAGTATCATCACGTATATGTGATGATATTATATATATATATATTGTGATGATCTAATGAACAATTAATATATATATATATATTATGAATTCCATTTTCTATCTATTTTTGTATGCTAATTTGAATCTAGCTATTATCATCCACATATACATAATGGAAAGCGTATATACACACGTTGAATCAGAACATATAAGAATGGAAAACAGAGTACACACATTGAAATAGAGCAATAAATAGAGCAATACTATGATTGCTATGAATACAAAGCTATCCACGTCGAAACAACTTTTCAAAATAAAACGCGTCTAGGAGACCATGACTAGAAGCCCTTGCCTAGGGTAGCTCTTGCCTCTGCCCGAACTCGTGCAGGCATTCGTCCAAGCTGTCGACACGCTCGCGGTACATCTGGAGTGCGATCTTGAACTCCAAGTTGGCTATTTCATCGGAGATCACCAGCTCGAGGATGCGATGGCCATGTTCCTGTACTACGCGCAGGTGGACACCTGGGCCAAGGAGGTGGTCGAGCCTACGAACCAGCGCGTTGGCATCCAGCGGGCCGCGGACAAGGTGAACGGCGGCACCCATGCGAACGGCGCGGCGGGCGTCTGGTGGAAGTACGGCGTGGCCAGCATCTCGTGCAAGTACGGCGCTGAGGGCCTCTGCCCACTCCTGGCGAGGAATGGGGGTACTGACGGGACGTGTACCCAGCTGCGACGCCGTGTCAACAGCAGGCAAGCGCCGATGGATCCGCTCTTGCTGTGCGGCGTGCCACGCCTCTTGCTCTGTGGCGCTCCAATGGTCTCGCCGTGCGGTGAGCCGCAGCCTATCGGTGCAGACGCACCTAGCTTGCTCTATGGCACGCCATCGATCATGTTGTGCGGTGAGCTGCAGCCTGTCGGCGCTGACATGCCTATCTTGATCCGCGGCGCTCAAGCGCCATGCACCAAAGGTCTGCTCAACCCTGGCAATGATGCGCATCATAGCGTCGTCCATCGCGTTGCTAGGGAGCGCCTTGGCCTCGACAGGGCGTGGCGCCTGCTCGTTTTCCTCGTCGACGAGGTTGATGGCAGAGGCGACACTTTGGTGGGTTGGCATCCTTGGAAAAGGTGGATGTGCTACAGGTTGCACTTGTCGCCTCCGTGCGTCGCCCCCCCCCCCTATGCGCAATATAGCAGGGTGGTGGGAAACAGGTGAGGAAATGGCGAGAAACGGTGGCGTGTTCATAAAATGCCATCAATTAATGGAAAACTCAGCATCGAGCTAGCACAAGAAGTAGATGATGATCAGATGAACACGGACCACACTAGGGATCCGTCGGTGATGAATTCATCAATCCCAAACGGTTGAATACTAGCAAGCGTTTGCCCACAACACACACGGCCTAGTCCATCACAAATAGGTCGGATAGATCAACTGTATGCCATGTATCGCACATTGTCAAAAAGTAATGCAGTAGACCTTCTTTAACATGTGTTAAAAAAACAAGGACCTCGAGGTTAAATTAGCTGAGGGAATTTAACATCGACACAACTTCCCATCCAGTCACCCATCCGATGGCTGCCCCAGCCTGAGCACACTTAACTTGATAGTTTTCTTACATGAGCTACTAGTGGAATAGCTAGTCCTTGCTGATAGAAATGCCTCTTCACATCCTTATGGCGTATCCGGATGACCGCGCGTCCCACAATGGCCAATACATGTTGTGTAGACAGAGCATATCACATACGTCTTATTAGAAGCAATCGTCTGTGTTATTATCATGTCAGGTCCTCGATCCTAAGTCACACCGATCTAGCATGTAACACAACATATCACTTTGCGGCCTCATGCATGGTATTCCCACGGGTGCCACCTTACCTGGCCCGGGACCGTTTGCGCCTTTTGGCACACGTATATGATAGTGTTGCTAGCATCCATATGACAAAGAAACCAGGCCGACATGACTAGTCGTAAACCCAAAGTGGCACTAACTTATAGGGACAAGCATACATGACCCAGCAACGAACGTGCCGGTCATCACACTACAAAAAAATACACTTTCGTGATGATACGTGTTTGTCACAGTAGGTCGCGTTTTCTATCATGCATGTACATCCATGACAAGTTTATGACAGAATCAAGATAGTCATACATGTGCTGTCGTAGAAGTGTTCCATGACATTGCCAAAATTATCATCATGGAAGTGTCCACTTCCATGACTATAAATCGTGCGTCACATAAGTGCTTTCGTCAAGGGTGACCGACACGTGGCATCCACCGTAACTGAACGTCGTTAAGCTATCCGGTTGGATTTTGGATCTGATAACCCGTTAACAGCCACGACCAATGCCGATTTTCCACGTGTAAAATTCTCATTGGCTGACGGATCCATGCGTCAGCTCCGCGTTGGCACAGGTGTCACTCATCCAACGGTCGAGATGGGCCTATGATATGTTGACACGTGGACCGGCCCAAAAGTGGCCCACAAAGTTTAAATGGGCCGGCCCAACCGAAGGCCCATAAGATTTAGCGGACCATAATGGGCCAACCCATCTAAAGGCCCACAAAATTTAGAGGACCATAATGGGCCGACCGAGCTAAAGGCCCACACGATTTTGCAGACCATAATGGGCCGGCCCAGCTAAAGGTCCACAAGATTTTGCGGACCACAATGGGCTGGCCCAGCTAAAGGCCCACAAGATTTTGCAGACCATAATGGGCCGTCCCGGCTAAAGGCCCAACATTCTCTGTCAAATCGGTCTGTCAACGGCCTGTCCTAAACTTGTCATCAACGCGGCCCATGGTCACTTCTGGCCCGTTCACAGTCCGCTAAGTAATTGGGCCGAATTACGGCCTGGTGTATTTCCGGCCTGTTAAAGGTCCGGCTTCATTTGGGCCCATTTACAGGCCATCAAAACTTTCGTCCCATAAACGACCGTGAAGTATTTGGGTCATATTCGGCCATGCCTGGCATTCGGCCTGTTAGAGGCCCACTATAGCTTTGGGCCACTTTCGGCCTGTTGTCATTTTCGGCCTGTTAACACCGGACGTAAACCATGGGCCATATGTGGCCCAACGTCATATCGGGCCCATTAACGGCCCATATAAAAATGATGATAATCTAGCCCGACCAAAGTTCCGACCTGTTAAAGGCCCGTGTATTAGGTCGGCGCATTTACGGCCCGTCCGAATTTCGGCCTGTCAAAGATCCGCATCGTAAATGGGCCACCATTTCGGCCTGCTAAGTCCAGTGGGTTATTTGGCACAATCAGGGCCCAATCTCACTTTCGGTCTATTAAAGGCCCATGTTTTTTATGGGCTCGAGATATTTACACCTGTAAACGGCCTATTTTTACTGAGGGCCCAAATTATGTTTAGGCCTGTTTAAGGCCCACTATGGGCACAGGCCTACCAGAAAAATATGAAAGCTTATGCTGATTTAGGCCCAGATATTTTTAGTGGGCTACATGCCAATTTCGGCCCGTAATCGTTTTTAGCCCAATTGGTATGGGCCCGACGAATGTTGGCATGTTGGGCTCCTACGAAGCTTTCGGCCGAATACATTACTAAGATAAACCTACACTATACAGAAATAGCATCATAATTACTGCAGCCTGAGGCAGCATCATAAATGTTGTATCACAACAAAATAAATTCCAACCATACAACAAAAGGCATATTGGCATAAAGTTTACAGTCCTTCCAGATAAAAGCACCATCATATGTATAGAAGCACAGATCATTTGACCAGAGTGCTAATGTTTCAGGCTGTAGAATCTGATGGAGCAGCACGATCTCCACCTTTTTCCGCCATTGCTCTTGAACAACGAAGTGAATGTCTGATAGTCTGGTTTCAAAACCATTCATATCTTGACGACATTTCTCAACCACTATTCTTCTTTCTGAAACAACGTCCATTAGGGATTGGACTTGTGTCTGGAGCACAGATATATCACTTTGTCTAGCAAGAAGATTTTGTTCAGTAGGCGATTTGGACGAGGTTACCTTGACAACCAACCTAGAATTACGCAGGAAGGTGCTTTTTGCACTGTTAGTGGAGAGATACTGACGCACTGTAGCAAGAGGTGACATTGTGCCTGTAGTAGCCTCGTCACCTTCAGGTGGTTGTGGCTGTTCAATCATTTGTTCCATAGCTTCCTGAAAGTTTGAACTTGTAGATTAGTGTACCAGATAAGTTACTAATGAGACAAAAACAAACAAAGTAGGTTAAACGTTTATACATAACTTATTTTGGTGAACTACTGTAATACATTAGCATGTATTGTAGTGCCAACTACATAATAAAATCACTTTCAGAACACATGCCCATGTAGCATGCCTAATGTATTGTCAATTTCCTCACATTCGTTGACATCTAAGGATAAAGAGACATGGTTTAAAGTAGGATGAACATAGTATGACATCATTCATATCATGGGCAAACAGATATAAAACAAACAGGCTATTTTATCATTGTGCGCGCACGTGAACATAACAACTAGATTACAGATCAAGACCAAAAGAATATCCTTCATCTCTTTTAAACCATGTAAGGTGAAATGATATGTTAAGACAACTGTGAATAAAAGTGAACAGAGTAACTGACATTGGCTGCAAACCAAGTAGTTAAATGAACACATCACAGTACCAATCATTTCAAGGCAGGAGGAGTAAGGACTTACAACAGCGTCTTGAACTGGTGTGCTCATGCCCTTCATCTTGCTGGTGTGGCAATCCTTGAAGATTTGCACTGCATTCGGTTCAGGTTCTTTTTAGTCCGCACGGGCTTTCCTCTGTATTTGGAACAGGTCAATATAGATACGATAATATGGCACAAAAAAAGAAGGAAGTAGAAGCTATTTACAAGGGCCTCGCAGTGTGCAATATAGCTACGAGATCCTGTTGTCTGTTGGAATTTCACTTTAGAACGGTTGGTTTTGTTCTTCAAATAGTTAGCCTAGAAGAAGATACACTTGTAAGGCACATACATAAATACAAGTTCAATATGTGGTCTGATCAAATACATACAGCCTACCTGATACTTTGGATCAGACTAGTGTTTAATGAGGGCTGTCCAGTCTTTATCTGTAATATATTCCACTGGAGATGTTTGGGCGATTTCATTGTTAGCCTTGCCTTCAAAGTGAGATTTTCTAAGGTGGTACCGATACTGTCGCAGAGCAGGCGGAAAAACATGACTGCATGCTTGTTTAGTTGCATCATCTTTCGGATCCAACTTGAACCTCATCTGTTGAAAAAAGAATGTGAGTCTTATTAGGAGGAAGCTAGAAAGTATGGGACAGAGCAAGACAATATTACTAATTGCGATGAATAACATTACTTACAGATAAATAGTCAAGGAAGGTGTTAAACTGGGTATTGTCTTTCTCATTCCTGTACTGGATCCACGTTGGGAGGATACGTGCATGACACCTAACGGCAACCGCTGCCTCCATACTAACTTGGCTGACTCTGTAGCATCACGTGGCCTTTTTAAACCTGCCTCAAAATGGATCTCCATTCTTCCTCCTTTAGATTTTGTTAATCTGTCAAGCATTATCCCTAATGTCTGTTTCCGCTTGCGCCGTGGCGCTAGTTCAAATACGAATATGGAAAGTGTTAGTGTACATCAAACTATGAGAGTACATATAAAGGAGCATGCAACTGCAACTTGACTGTCACACCCTAGCTAGTCCATGCATTAGAGTGTGCATCATGTTTATTTTTCATCAGAAACTTGAAATGGGGAAGACAGAACCCCCAACACCCCCCTGGAAACAACTAGGGTTTACTAAAATTATCTTCAATGAACCTGAAATGCCCTTCTAAAATGTTCACCCTCTTTGTCTTAGGTTAGAACCTCTGGCAAAAATTGGTGCACAATTTTCTAGGTCACCAGAAGGTCATTGAATTAAATCATAAGTATTTGAATTTGGGCATTTAAATGCTATAAAATAATTTAAATGCTCAAATAATTCTGGGAGTAAATGTTTCCTGTTGGAAATAATCTAAACAGAGGCCACATTTAATTTCAGGATTTTTGGAAATGTTTTAGTATTTTTAATAAAGCCCAACAGTTGCAGTTAAATAGAAAAACAGAAACAAAAAAAGAGGAGAAGGAAGCCCACCTGGGCCTTACCTGGCTCGGCCCAGCCTATTGGCTCGGCCAGTCACCCCCTACCTCGCGCTAGGAGGCAGGGGCGCGTGCTCGCGCACGCAGGCCACGCGCCGGCCACCTCCTGCTTCTGCCGACGCCGGGAGACGCCCAGAGGACGCCACGCGACCCCCACGTCTCCCTCTCATCCTCTCGCACTCTCCCCCTCGTCTCTCTCACTCTTCCCCGCGACGGCCGAGCACGTCCCTCGCCGCCGATCACCGTAGTTGCCACCACAGCCACTCCCTCGCCCCTCCGACGAGCCCATTAGCTCCGCCTTGACTCCCTCGTCCTCCCCACCGAGCCACGCATCGCCGGAGGCCCTGCATCGCCGCCTTCGCCCTCGTCTTCAACCTTGGGCACCCGGGCCATCTCTGGTCGATTCGCCGCCACCAGGACCTCCCCAAGCTCGCTGACCCCCTCTCCGACTCCACTGTGAGCTCCTCTTCCTTTCCCCCTAGCCCCCGTGCTCGTTTGGCCCCTGTAGCCGCCGTTTCCACCGCACCCGAGAGCTCCTCGCCGCCGGCCATGTCGCCGTCGTGGCTACGGCCGTGCAAGCACGCGTCCGAGCGCCTCACCGTGCTCAGTGCAGCACTAGGAACCCGTAGCCACCACCAGCTCTTCCTCCCGTGCACCGTAGCCTCGAAACCGTCCTCACCCGACTCCGGCGACCGCCAAGCTCGTCGCCGGCGACGTTTCCGGCCACCCCGAACCCAACTACCACCACCAAACACTGCGGCTTGTTCCCAGCTACTCGTAGATGGTCTCCGCCGTCGATTTGGTCGCCTGAGGGCGTTTTCTGAAGCCCTCCGCCGTCTCGGCCTCGCCGGCGACTCAACGCCGGGGGGATTAGCCCTGTTGACCGGTGGTTTGACCACTGACATGGACTGGGTGGGCCCAGGTTGACTCCTTTGAGTCAATGACAAGTGGGCCCCCCCTCTGCTAATTATCCAGATTAGTTTCTAACTAAAATTAGTTAGTTTAATTAGGATAGTCACTAACTAGTGGGCCCTGCCCAGTAATTAGGCTAACTAAATGTAGTTAGTGCACTGAGAGGCTGACAGAAGGGGCCCACCAGTCAGGATTGACCTGGGCTGGCGCCTTTGACCTGCTGAGGTCAGCATGACGCAATGCTGACGCAGTAATTGATTTTCTAGATTCATTCTTATTCAGGAAATTCCAGAAAATAGTTCAAACTTCAAAAATTCATAGAAATTCAACCATAGCTCCAAATGAGATAAATTATATATGAAAAATTATCAGAAAAATTCAATCTATCCATCTATAATGGTTTCATGCATGAAAAAACAAGTTTACCTTGCTGTTTAAGGAGAATAAGGAAATGCACTATAAATGCCATGTTTAATGAGCTAATATTTGAATCTTTGATTCAAATGGGTTCATCCCTTCCTATTTTAGCTTGCATTAGGCCAAGACACAATCATATTGCCATGTCATAGAATGCATCATATTGTTGCATATCGTCATGTGTTGATTGTGTTCCGATGTGTTCTTCGTGGTAGGTTCTGCCTCCGAGGATATTCACGAGTATCCAACTGAAGGGCAGTATCCCGTTACCACTCCATCAGGCAAGCAACCATTGATCATTCCGATACAACCCATGTTCTCGCTCCTGCTCTTGTTTACTGCATTAAGACATCGCGATTCAAACTGCTGTGTGCTACGGTAGTTGAACCCTTATCCTCTGCATGACCTGTCATTGCCACAGTAACTAGATGAAACCCACTAGCATGTGTAGGAGTTGATTGAGCCATGTATGTGATTCCTACCTTGCTATGCCTGCTATGCTTAGAGTTGTGTCAGGTCTGGTTCATCTGGGTGATGGGCTAGAGTGAAATGCTTATGTCGGTAACGTGAGGGATGCGTTGAACATGTTTTGGTAAAGGTATCGATGAGAGGCCATGTAGGGGTACATGGTGGGTTGTTTCATTGAGGCCGTCCCTAAGAACTGAGATCTGTATGTGTGATTTAAGATTCAGCTACTACCATACATTGGGATCCCTAACTGACCCTCTCGGCTTCTTAATCACCCTAGTACTCTGTCCAAGAGTTGCAATTAGTTTCTGGTGTTTGTAGGTTATGTGTTGGCGGCCGTGCGTAGCGCTGACCCTAGGGGTGGGCTATGTTGCGGTAGATACACCGTGGCACGGTGTACCGAGTCACCCGTTTGGTGTCTCAGGAACCCTGTTCACATCGTTCGGGGCCGTATGTGGAAACCTCGGCCGAACTCC
Organism: Triticum urartu; assembly: GCF_003073215.2. NCBI lineage: Eukaryota > Viridiplantae > Streptophyta > Magnoliopsida > Poales > Poaceae > Triticum > Triticum urartu. The sequence continues at coordinate 541,964,338 of NC_053023.1, forward strand.
CTGCGGATGGAACCTGGATAGGCGATAAACCTGGACTAGAGGCTTAAGTGTTTAGGTAGGCCGTGGCCGACACCCTCGTTGGGCTTCCGCTTGAAGGTTGCCGAGTACATGTCGTGTAAATGGCGGTAAGTGGTGGAAGCGTGTATGACGAAGTACACCCCTGCAGGGTATAAACTATTCGAATAGCCGCGTCCACCGTAAAGGACTACTTGGTTGCCTATACAGTTCATAGACAAGTTAATGGATACTACTAAAAGACTCAAGATAAGTGTGAGTACCAAGGATGGCCCTCTCGTAGGATGACGAGGGAGGATCCCCGGTGGAGTATTGTGTTGGTGAGTAGTGGACTCGTGTGCGAAAACTATTTTATTGGTGGAGTTCCGTAGGATAGCTTAGCCAAGAGTCAAAGCTGGCTTGCTGCATCAACCCCACCGCCTTCTTGAGAATAAGCATGTATAGTAGGTTCTGATGTAAGACTTGCTGAGTACCTTTGTACTCATGTTTGCTTATTTATTGTTTTCAGACGACAACACTGCCCCCTCCGATGGGTTTTATGTAGACCTTGACGTCGACGAGTGACTAGCCACCCAGGTGGTGATCCTGGCCATGGAGGGCCCTATGTAGATAGACAGGCTTCGAGAAGCCTTCTTCCTTTCTAGAGTCTGTACTCAGACTAGTTGCTTCCGCATGTGCTTGTATGATTGTATGACTTGAGTGTCGGGTCATGTGACCCCTATCTTTATGACATGTTATGTATGGCTCTCTGGAGCCTTTAAATAAAGTACTTGAGTTGTAGAGTTTTGTTGTGATGCCATGTTGTATGTACTCATATCGGGCATATTGTGTGTATGATTGAAATGCTTGGTATGAGTGGGATCCGACAATCTAGTTGTTTATCCTTGGCAGCCTTTCTTATGGGGAAATGTAGTCCAGTGTTCCTCGAGCCATAGTATTCTGCTACAGCCCGGTTCACCAGAGTCCTGCTAGCCTAGCACTACTGTTCAGGACACTTGACTGGCCGGCATGTGTTTCACTTTGTTCCTATGTCTGTCCCTTTGGGGAAATGTCACGCGGTGACTTCCGGAGTCCTGCCTAAGCCTGCTACAGCCCGGGTTCCCCGGAGTCCTGTTAGCCCAGTGCTACAGCCCGGAATCACTCGCTGATGACCGACATGCTCGATGTGATACATGTATGCCTGTCTCCATAGGTCTGTGCCGCTTTGGGTTCACGACTAGCCATGTCGGCCCGGGTTCTTTGTCATATGGATGCTAGCGACACTATCATATACGTGAGCCAAAAGGCGCAAACGGTCCCGGGCCATGGTAAGGCGACACCCGTGGGATACCGTGCGTGAGGCCGCAAAGTGATATGAGGTGTTACCGGCTAGATCGATGTGACTTGGAATCGGGGTCCTGACAGCGTTGGTATCAGAGCAGGACTGCCTGTAGGTTCGTTGAGCCAAACTGGTCGATGTCGAGTCTAGAAATGCTTTAGTTATATGTAGGGGAATTGTTTGTGGGAGGGAACGTAAGGCTCTTTTACTCCTTTACCCTATGCTTCTGATCTGAGTCATTCTCTCCTCATTCAACATGGGTTAAGAACTAGGCTCTCTTCCTCTATCAGGTTCACGTGTTACTAATCCGTAGTAGCTTCTAGGATTGTTGTTACAAGTCCCAGCTCAGTTTCTACTATTCTTAGTATGTTGCTAATTGGATCAGAACCTTGATATGATGTTGTTGAGTGGTATTGCGAACTGTTGTGGATGTCTCAAATCTTTTCCTGAACATTTACAGCTGTTATGCTGTCCGATTTACCCTAGAAATTCTGATGTCTTTACATTGTGGTTGTGCTTTCAGATGGCCAACCATGTTCAAAACCAAGTGGTTCGCCTGACCTGGTGCCTCGACGTGCCCGGTCATACTACTATGCTAGTCCGGGTAATGATCGAGACGGGCTATCGTTGGTATCCCGAATACACCGTCGAAGAGCAGTTCCGCGACTTTAATCAAGGCCAATATCTCTGCACCGTCAGGATATTTCCTTCTTATCCTGGATCTACCGAGCCTCTTCACTGTTCCTATGGACTCGGGGTTACCGTTGAGATGGCTGTGCAGGATGCTGCCTATTCCATGATGACCATCTTGCGAGTCCGGACTGGCCTGCTTCGGAACACCGACTTCCGTTACATGCCAGCTTCACTTCCGGGAGTGCAAGGATATCTTCAGGCTATCTATGCTGAATCCACTCAGGAGGACTTTCTACGCCAAGCCGGCCATCACTGCACGTGGCCATGTCAATTATGTTTCAGCCGAGGAGGCTCATGAGGATCCTAACGTCGTCCTTGGTACGCTCCTTGTTAACTGCCATCCGGCATCTGTTCTTTTCGATACTGGAGCATCTCATTCATTCATATCCGAGAACTATGCTCGATTGCATAACACGACATTCTGCGACATGCCCACTTCCATGGTAATTCAAACTCCGGGTTCCAAATGGCAAACTTCTAGAGTAAGCCATGGGAACGAAATCCTTGTCGATAGACTTGTCTTCCTTGAATCCTTAATAGCTCTCAAGACCTCCGACATAAATATCATCTTGGGTATGGACTGGATGTCAGCTCATTATGCTAAGATCAATTGTGCCACTAGAACCGTTCAACTTACCCACCCCTCGGGCAAGACAGTTACTGTCTTAACTCGAGTGGCCAAGCGCCAACTTTACTCCCTAAATGCCAACCCCCTTCCAGACCTTGAAGATGTTCCGGTAGTCCGAGACTTTCCGGATGTCTTTCCAGAAGAACTGCCAGGTGTTCCACCTGACAGGGATGTCAAGTTTGTGATAGACCTTGTTCCAGGAACCGTTCCAATTTCTAGAAGACCTTACAAGATGGCACCCCTAGAACTAGCCGAGCTTAAGAACCAACTCGATGAGTCCTTGAACAAGGGTTTCATCCGTCCTAGTTCCTCTCCTTGGGCTTGCCCCGTCCTCTTCGTTAAGAAGAAGGATGGAACAGATCGAATGGTTGTGGATTACTGACCTGTCAACTTGGTCACCATCAAGAACAAATATCTGCTTCCCAGGATCAACAACCTGTATGATCAGCTCGCTGGATCCTCAGTCTTCTCCAAGATGGATTTGAGGTGGGGTTACCATCAAATCAAAATCAGAAACGGGGACATTCCCAAAACGGCCTTTGTTACTCGTTATGGCCAATACGAGTACACCATCATGTCCTTCGGTTTAACCAATGCCCCGGCTACCTTCTCTTGGTTAATGAACTCGGTCTTCATGGAGTACTTGGATAAATTCGTCGTAGTATACCTCGATGACATACTCATCTACTCCAAGAATGAAGAGGAACATGCCGTACATCTAAGGCTGGTATTGATGAAACTTCGAGAGCATCGCCTTTATGCCAAATTCTCCAAGTGTGAATTTTGGTTGCCAGAAGTGACCTATCTAGGCCATGTAATCTCTGGTAAGCGTATTGCTGTCAATCCCGAGCGAGTTCAAGCCGTCCTTGATTGGACTCCACCTGAGACGGTCAAGCAAGTTCGGAGCTTCCTTGGCTTAGCGAGCTATTGCCGCCGCTTCGTCGAAAATTTCTCCAAGGTTGCTAAACCTCTAAGTGAACTCCTCAAGAAAGATAAAAAGTTCGAGTGGACTCCACAGTGCGAGATCAGTTTTCAAGAACTGAAAAGACGCCTGACATCTGCCCCCGTACTGGTACCACCAGACTTCTCCAAGGACTTTATTATCTATTGCGACGGCTCGCGACAAGGACTAGGTTGCATACTCATGCAAGATCGTCAGGTAATTGCCTATGCTTCACGGCAATTACACCCACATGAGGAAAATTATCCTACACATGATCCAGAGCTTGCAGCTGTAGTCCATGCACTTAAAACCTGGCGACATTACCTTCTCGGTAATCGTTGCGAGATCTTCACCGATCACCAAAGTTTGAAATATATCTTCACCCAACCAGATTTGAATCTCAGGCAACGATGTTGGGTCGAGTTGATCTCGGACTACGACTTAGGAATAACTTACACCCCGGGCAAAGCCAATGTCATGGCTGATGCGCTAAGCCGTAAGTCCTATTGTAACAACCTGATGTTACAACAAAGTCAACCATTTCTCCATGAGGAATTTCGTAAGCTAAACCTTCACATTGTTCCTCGAGGATTCCTATCCACCCTGGTGGCGAAACCTACCCTTATGGATCAAATCATAACCGCCCAGTGGTATGATAAGGGAATATCCCGGATTAAGGAAAACATCGCTAGCGGAGTTGCTAAATGTTTCTCCATGGATGAGCAAGGTGCTGTCTTTTTCGAGAACCGTCTGGTGGTTCCCAAGAAACAACATCTACGCCAGTTGATCCTTAAGGAAGCCCATGAATCCCCTCTCACCATTCATCCCGGTAGTACTAAAATGTATCAAGACCTACGCCAGAGGTTTTGGTGGAATAGGATGAAGAGAGAAATCGCTCAATACATTGCTAGCTTCGACGTTTGTCGTCGTGTTAAAGCAGAGCATCAATGGCCTGCTGGCACTCTTCAACCTTTGGCTATTCCTGAATGGAAATGGGATAAAATCAGTATGGATTTCATCACTGGGTTTCCCAGGACCAAAAGAGGGAATAATTCCATCTTCGTCGTGATCGACCGACTTTCCAAAGTGGCCCACTTTCTACCTGTTCGTGAGAGTATCACCGTTAGCCAGCTAGCTGAGTTATACATCTCCCGAATAGTGTCTCTTCATGGTGTTCCATTGGAAATTAACTCAGACCGTGGGAGTCTCTTCACCTCTCGATTTTGGAAAAGTTTCCAAAATGCTATGGGAACTCGTCTCTCCTTTAGTACCGCCTTCCATCCCCAATCAAGTGGTCAAGTAGAGCGAGTCAATCAAATTCTGGAAGACATGCTCCGAGCTTCTGTTATCTCGTTCTGAATGAGTTGGGAGAAATGCCTTCCATTCGCGGAGTTTGCTTATAACAATAGTTATCAAGCTAGCTTGGGCAAAGCTCCTTTCGAAGTTCTTTATGGACGAAAATGCCGAACGCCTCTTCACTGGTCAGAAACCGGGGAAAGACAACTCTTTGGCCCGGATATGATTCAGGAAGCAGAAGAGCAGGTTCGCATTATTCGTGAGAAATTGAAAACAGCCCAATCTCGTCAAAAGAGTCAATATGATCGTAAACATAAGCCTATGACTTATGAAGTCAACGAGAAGGCTTACCTTTGGGTTACCCCGTTAAAGGGAACCCATCGTTTTGGTATCAAAGGAAAATTGGCTCCTCGTTACATTGGACCCTTTCGCATTCTTGCTAAACGAGGAGAAGTTGCCTACCAATTGGAACTACCTCCGCATCTTTCCAGAGTTCACGATGTCTTCCACGTTTCACAACTCAGGCGTTGCTTCGCGGATCCTATCCGTGGAGTGGACCACGAAACGCTTGACCTACAAGATAACCTCTCTTATCGGGAATATCCCGTTCGTATCCTTGATCAAGCCGAGCGTACCACTCGACGTCATAATATCAAGTTTCTCAAGGTTCAATGGTCACATCATTCCGAGGAAGAAGCCACTTGGGAAAGGGAGGATCGTCTTCGACTCGAGTACCCCACCTTCTTCCCAGAGGATCCTAAATCTCGGGACGAGATTCTTTTGAGTGGGGGTGAGTTGTCACACCCTAGCTAGTCCATGCATTAGAGTGTGCATCATGTTTATTTTTCATCAGAAACTTGAAATGGGGAAGACAGAACCCCCAACACCCCCCCTGGAAACAACTAGGGTTTACTAAAATTATCTTCAATGAACCGGAAATGCCCTTCTAAAATGTTCACCCTCTTTGTCTTAGGTTAGAACCTCTGGGAAAAATTGGTGCACAATTTTCTAGGTCACCAGAAGGTCATTGAATTAAATCATAAGTATTTGAATTTGGGTATTTAAATGCTATAAAATAATTTAAATGCTCAAATAATTCTGGGAGTAAATGTTTCCTGTTGGAAATAATCTAAACAGAGGCCACATTTAATTTCAGGATTTTTGGAAATGTTTTAGTATTTTTAATAAAGCCCAACAGTTGTAGTTAAATAGAAAAACAGAAACAAAAAAAGAGGAGAAGGAAGCCCACCTGGGCCTTACCTGGCTCGGCCAGTCACCCCCTACCTCGTGCCAGGAGGCAGGGGCGCGTGCTCGCGCGCGCCGGCCACGCGCCGGCCACCTCCTGCTTCTGCCGACGCCGGGAGACGCCCAGAGGACGCCACGCGACCCCCACGTCTCCCTCTCATCCTCTCGCACTCTCCCCCTTGTCTCTCTCACTCTTCCCCGCGACGGCCGAGCACGTCCCTCGCCGCCGATCGCCGTAGTTGCCACCACAGCCACTCCCTCGCCCCTCCGACGAGCCCATTAGCTCCGCCTTGACTCCCTCGTCCTCCCCAACGAGCCACGCATCGCTGGAGGCCCTGCATCGCCGCCTTCGCCCTCGTCTTCAACCTCGGGCACCCGAGCCATCTCCGGTCGATTCGCCGCCGCCAGGACCTCCCCGAGCTCGCTGACCCCCTCTCCGACTCCGTTGTGAGCTCCTCTTCCTTACCCCCTAGCCCCCATGCTCGTTTGGCCCCTGTAGCCGCCATTTCCACCGCACCCGAGAGCTCCTCGCCGCCGGCCATGTCGCCGTCGTGGCTACGGCCGTGCAAGCACGCGTCCGAGCGCCTCACCATGCTCAGTGCAGCACCAGGAACCCGTAGCCACCACCAGCTCTTCCTCCCGTGCACCGTAGCCTCGAAACCGTCCTCACCCGACTCCGGCGACCGCCATGCTCGTCGCCGACGATGTTTTCGGCCACCCCGAACCCAACTACCACCACCAAACGCTGCGGCTTGTTCCCAGCTACCCGTAGATGGTCTCCGCCGTCGATTTGGTCGCCTGAGGGCATTTTCCGAAGCCCTCCGCCGTCTCGGCCTCGCCAGCGACTCAACGCCGGCGGGATTAGCCCTGTTGACCGGTGGTTTCACCACTGACGTGGACTGGGTGGGCCTAGGTTGACTCCTTTGAGTCAATGACAAGTGGGCCCCCCTCTGCTAATTATCCAGATTAGTTTCTAACTAAAATTAGTTAGTTTAATTAGGATAGTCACTGACTAGTGGGCCCTGCCCAGTAATTAGGCTAACTAAATGTAGTTAGTGCACTGAGAGGCTGACAGAAGGGGCCCACCAGTCAGGTTTGACCTGCTGAGGTCAGCATGACGCAATGCTGACGCAGTAATTGATTTTCTAGATTCATTCTTATTCAGGAAATTCCAAAAAATAGTTCAAACTTCAAAAATTCATAGAAATTCAACCATAGCTCCAAATGAGATAAATTATATATGAAAAATTATCAGAAAAATTCAATCTATCCATCTATAATGGTTTCATGCATGACAAAACAAGTTTACCTTGCTGTTTAAGGAGAATAAGGAAATGCACTATAAATGCCATGTTTAATGAGCTAATATTTGAATCTTTGATTCAAATGGGTTCATCCCTTCCTATTTTAGCTTGCATTAGGCCAAGACACAATCATATTGCCATGTCATAGAATGCATCATATTGTTGCATATCGTCATGTGTTGATTGTGTTCCGATGTGTTCTTCGTGGTAGGTTCTGCCTCCGAGGATATTCACGAGTATCCAACTGAAGGGCAGTATCCCGTTACCACTCCATCAGGCAAGAAACCATTGATCATTCCGATACAACCCATGTTCTCGCTCCTGCTCTTGTTTACTGCATTAAGACATCGCGATTCAAACTGCTGTGTGCTACGGTAGTTGAACCCTTATCCTCTGCATGACCTGTCATTGCCACAGTAACTAGATGAAACCCACTAGCATGTGTAGGAGTTGATTGAGCCATGTATGTGATTCCTACCTTGCTATGCCTGCTATGCTTAGAGTTGTGTCAGGTCTGGTTCATCTGGGTGATGGGCTAGAGTGAAATGCTTATGTCGGTAACGTGAGGGATGCGTTGAACATGTTTTGGTAAAGGTATCGATGAGAGGCCATGTAGGGGTACATGGTGGGTTGTTTCATTGAGGCCGTCCCTAAGAACTGAGATCTGTATGTGTGATTTAAGATTCAGCTACTACCATACATTGGGATCCCTAACTGACCCTCTCGGCTTCTTAATCACCCTAGTACTCTGTCCAAGAGTTGCAATTAGTTTCTGGTGTTTGTAGGTTATGTGTTGGCGGCCGTGCGTAGCGCTGACCCTAGGGGTGGGCTATGTTGCGGTAGATACACCGTGGCACGGTGTACCGAGTCACCCGTTTGGTGTCTCAGGAACCCTGTTCACATCGTTCAGGGCCGTATGTGGAAACCTCGGCCGAACTCCCTGCGGATGGAACCTGGATAGGCGATAAACCTGGACTAGAGGCTTAAGTGTTTAGGTAGGCCGTGGCCGACACCCTCGTTGGGCTTCCGCTTGAAGGTTGCTGAGTACATGTCATGTAAACGGCGGTAAGTGGTGGAAGCGTGTATGACGAAGTACACCCCTGCAGGGTATAAACTATTCGAATAGCCGCGTCCGCGGTAAAGGACTACTTGGTTTCCTATACAGTTCATAGACAAGTTAATGGATACTACTAAAAGACTCAAGATAAGTGTGAGTACCGAGGATGGCCCTCTCGTAGGATGACGAGGGAGGATCCCCGGTGGAGTATTGTGTTGGTGAGTAGTGGACTCGTGTGCGAAAACTATTTTATTGGTGGAGTTCCGTAGGATAGCTTAGCCAAGAGTCAAAGCTGGCTTGCTGCATCAACCCCACCGCCTTCTTGAGAATAAGCATGTATAGTAGGTTCTGATGTAAGACTTGCTGAGTACCTTTGTACTCATGTTTTCTTATTTATTGTTTTCAGACGACAACACTGCCCCCTCCGATGGGTTTTATGTAGACCTTGACGTCGACGAGTGACTAGCCACCCAGGTGGTGATCCTGGCCATGGAGGGCCTTATGTATATAGACAGGCTTCGAGAAGCCTTCTTACTTTCTAGAGTCTGTACTCAGACTAGTTGCTTCCGCATGTGCTTGTATGTTTGTATGACTTGAGTGTCGGGTCATGTGACCCCTATCTGTATGAACATGTTATGTATGGCTCTCTGGAGCCTTTAAATAAAAGTACTTGAGTTGTAGAGTTTTGTTGTGATGCCATGTTGTATGTACTCATATCGGGCATATTGTGTGTATGATTGAAATGCTTGGTATGAGTGGGATCCGACAATCTAGTTGTTTATCCTTGGCAGCCTTTCTTATGGGGAAATGTAGTCTAGTGTTCCTCGAGCCATAGTAGTCCGCTACAGCCCGGTTCACCGGAGCCCTGCTAGCCCAGCACTACTGTTCAGGACACTTGACTGGCCGGCATGTGTTTCACTTTGTTCCTATGTCTGTCCCTTCGGGGAAATGTCACGCGGTGATTTCCGGAGTCCTGCCTAGCCTGCTACAGCCCGGGTCCCCCGGAGTCCTGTTAGCCCAGTGCTACAGCCCGGAATCACTCGCTGATGACCGACATGCTCGATGTGATACATGTATGCCTGTCTCCATAGGTCTGTGCCGCTTTGGGTTCACGGCTAGCCATGTCGGCCCGGGTTCTCTATCATATGGATGCTAGCGACACTATCATATACGTGAGCCAAAAGGCGCAAACGGTCCCGGGCCATGGTAAGGCGACACCCGTGGGATACCGTGCGTGAGGCCGCAAATTGATATGAGGTGTTACCGGCTAGATCGATGTGACTTGGAATCGGGGTCCTGACATTGACTCGGTCAGGTACCGTCTTGGTGTTGATGCTCATGAGGTTCATCTGATCTTGCCAAGTCCTGTTGTGTCAGCAGTGCTTCGGAAGTAGTGTTAGGTGTGAAGGCAGCTTGGGAACTAGCCAGTTCCGGAGCAAATGAACGAGTAACTGGTTGAGATGCTGGTACAGTTGAAGCGGATGCTGCAGCTGGTGGAGCAGGTGATATTGTGTTTGTAGATTTAGCCGGTGGACTGGGACCTTCTACTGCACTATAAGTACCAGCAGAATCTCGATGGCAGAACCTTTTCCGTTTCACCCGACGAGTAACAACACTCCTTACTATTTTATTTTCCTTGCTCTTTTTTTACTTTTCCATGTCAAGCTGTACCCATAACACAAAAGAATAAAATCACTCTTCAGAACTCATTGATGCATGATACAAACAAGCAATACTTTGATGTAAGACAACCGTATGAGGATGGAATATGTAAGAAAAACAGGACGGCATGACATATTAACAACTACGATGTGCAAACTAAGCAGAAGGATTTTCAAGAAAACAGAAGTAATGCAAGATAGACACCATATGAAAGATGCAACCAATATTACTCTGCCAAGTTAAAAGTGTCTTGTCATAAGTGGCAATTCGAAAAATTAGAAGCAGTACAACGTAGAAATCAATGCAAGATGCAACCACTATCAAACTGCCATGTTAAAAGCGTGTAATCATGAGTGAATGATGCGGGATACACAACAGCAGTACTTTGATGTAAGAACATGGTATGATAGATAGATGCAGTGTATTCTAGACACAGAAAGCCATGTCATATGCACATGTATAACGTATAAACTCAGCAGGTGCAATTTAATCAAAATAGAAGAAATACAGGCTAGACAACATATGCAACATGAAACCAATTATCACACTGTCAACTTAGAGCAAGCACCTGCGATGGTGGAGTACGGGAGATGAACTCATCATGTAGACTTGGGACTTCAACTTCATTAGCAGTAGCAGTGGCAAATCTAGAGAGTCTCTGTTTGCGTCGGTGCGGAGGACCACCAACATCCCCTAACTTACTATTTTCCTTCCTATTTTTTGATATTGCCTTATGAAGTCAAAACCACAAGAAGATGAATAAAATTAGCTCTACATAACTGGTTGATGCATCATACAAACGAACACTACTTTGATGTAAGGCAAGTGCAGGATAGGAGGATGGAATATATACAAAAAAGATAGTGTTTCATATTCACACGTACGACATGAGGATGGAATATGTATGAAAAAATAGTAAGCGGAAGGCATTTCAACAAAATTAGAAGAAATGAAAGCTAGGCACCATATGAACATGCAACCAATATCACTCTATTAGGTAAAAAGTGTCTTGTCGTAAGTGCCATTTCAAGAAATTAGAAGCAGTACAAGCTAGAAGACAATGCAAGATGCATCCTACATCACAGTCCCAAGTTAAATGTGTCTTATGGGTAAGTGATCGTTGCAGGTATAAGTTGTAAGCTACGCAGATGCAATTCAACATAATCAGAAGCAATACAAACTAGACATCATACGGAAAACGCAACCACGTATAACAGTTCCAAGTAAGAGCAAGCACCTGTGATGGTGGAGTAGGGGAGATGTGCTCATCATGTACACGTATGTTATAGAAACAGGAACACGTGTCATATTCACAGGCATTATGTGTAAAGTAAGCAGATGCAATTCAAGTTAGAAGCAATACAAGCTAGACATCATACGCTACATGCAACCACATATAATAGTGTCAAGTTAGAGCAAGCACCTGTGATGGTGGAGTGGGGGAGATGTGCTCATCATCTACACAGCTACGTTGACTGTCCAGCCTTGTGTTGTCTTGCGAATCTTGTTGGGAGGATGGCGGAGTAGAATCTGTAGAGACCCCCCTGTTTGAGTTGCTCCAAAGGACCACCATCATCCATTGCCGGACTAATTTCCTTCAGCTGTAATGATTTTGCATTGTGAAGTCAAACCGATAAGAAAAAGGAATAAAATTCGCTCTTCAGAACTCATTCATGCATGATACTGATGAACACTACTCGGATGAAAGGCAAACACATGATGCGAGGATGGAATATGTATGAAAAACAGGATGGTGTGATATATTCACACCTATGATGTGGTAACTAAGCAGAAGGCATTTCAACAAATTAGAAGCACTGCAAGCTAGACACCATATGAAAGATGCAACCAATATCACTCTGCCAAGTTCAAACTATATGGCGTTTCAACAAATTAGAAGCAGTACATGCTAGAAATCATATGCAAGACACAACCAATATCACAGTGGCGACTTAAAGGTCTCTTATCATAAGTGACTTATGCGGGATATGCAAGAATAGTAGTCTGATGTAGAAACAGGAACACATGTCATATTCACAGGCATTATGTGTAAAGTAAGCAGATGCAATTCAACAAAGTTAGAAGCAATACAAGATAGACATCATACGCAACATGCAACCACATATAATAGTACCAAGTTAGAGCAAGCACCTGTGATGGTGGAGTAGGGGAGATGTACTCATCATCTACACAACTACATTGACTGTCTAGCCTTGCGTTGTCTTGCGAATCTTGTTGGGAGGATGGCGGAGTAGAATCTGTAGAGAACCTCCGTTTCAGTTGCTCGGAAGGACCACCATCATCCAATGCCTTGCCAATTTCCTTCAGCTTTATTGATTTTGCATTGTGAGGTCATACCGACAAGAAAAAGGAATATCATTCGCTCTTCAGAACTCATTCATGCATCATACTGACGAACACTACTCTGATGAAAGGCAAAGTCATGATACGAGGATGGAATATGTACGAAAAAATGGATGGCTTGACATATTCACACCTATGATGTGGTAACTAAGCAGAAGGCACTTCAACAAATTAGAAACACTGCAAGACACCATATGGAAGGTGCAATCAATATCACTCTGCCAAGTTAAAATTGTCTCGTCATAGGTGGCGTTCATCAAACTAGAAGCAATACATGCTAGAAATCATATTCAAGACACAAACCAATATCACACTGCCAACTTAAAGGTGTCCCATCATAAGTGACTGATGCAGGATACACAAGAAGAGTAGTTTCATGTAAGAACATGGTGTGATAGACAGATATGTATATAGTATGTACCAAAAACAGGAAAGCGTGTCATATTCACATGTATCATGTGTAAGCTAAGCAGATGCAGCTTACACTAATTAGGAGCAATACGAGCTAGACACCATATGCAACATGCAACCAGATATCACACTGCCAAGTTAGAGCAAGCACCTTGGATGGTGGAGTAGGGGAGCGGAGACTTGGACCTTGTAATGCATTATCAGTACAAGGAGAATCAGTAGTAGTAGTAGTAGTAGTAGTAGTAGTAGTAGTAGTAGTAGTAGTAGTAGTAGTAGTAGTAGTAGTAGTAGTAGTAGTAGTAGTAGTAGTAGTAGTAGTAGTAGTAGTAGTAGTAGTAGTAGTAGTAGTAGTAGTACTAGTAGTAGTGGTAGTAGTAGTAGTGGTAGTAGTCGTAGTAGTGGTGGTAGTAGTAGTAGTAGTGTAGTAGTAGTAGTAGTAGTAGTAGTAGTAGTAGGTAGTAGTAGTAGTAGTAGTAGTAGTAGTAGTAGTAGTAGTAGTAGTAGTAGTAGTAGTAGGTAGTAGTAGTAGTAGTAGTAGTAGTAGTAGTAGTAGTAGTAGTAGTAGTAGTAGTAGTAGTAGTAGTAGTAGTAGTAGTAGTAGTAGGGTAGTAGTAGTAGCAGTAGTAGTAGTAGTAGTAGTAGTAGTAGTAGTAGTAGTAGTAGTAGTAGTAGTAGTAGTCTAGTAGTAGTAGTATAGTAGTAGTAGTAGTAGTAGTAGTAGTAGTAGAGTAGTAGTAGTAGTAGTAGTAGTAGTAGTAGTAGTAGTAGTAGTAGGTAGTAGTAGTAGTAGTAGTAGTAGTAGTAGTAGTAGTTAAGTAGTAGTAGTAGTAGTAGTAGTAGTAGGGTAGTAGTAGTGAGTAGTAGTAGTAGTAGTAGTAGTAGTAGTAGTAGTAGTAGTAGTAGTAGTAGTAGTAGTAGTAGTAGTAGTAGTAGTAGTAGTAGTAGTAGTAGTAGTAGTAGTAGTAGTAGTAGTAGTAGTAGTAGTAGTAGTAGTAGTAGTAGTAGTAGTAGTAGTAGTAGTAGTAGTAGTAGTAGTAGTAGTAGTAGTAGTAGTAGTAGTAGTAGTAGGTAGTAGTAGTAGTAGTAGTAGTAGTAGTAGGTAGTAGTAGTAGTAGTAGTAGTAGTGGTAGTAGTAGTAGTAGTAGTAGTAGTAGTAGTAGTAGTAGTAGTGGTAGTAGGTGGTAAGTAGTAGTGGTGGTGGTAGTGGTGGTAGTAGTAGTGGTGGTAGTGGTGGTAGTAGTAGTGGTGGTGGTAGTAGTGGTAGTAGTAGTGGTAGTAGTGGTAGTAGTGGTGGTGGTAGTAGTGGTAGTAGTAGTGGTAGTAGTGGTGGTGGTAGTAGTGGTAGTAGTAGTGGTAGTAGTGGTAGTAGTAGTGGTAGTAGTGGTAGTGGTAGTAGTGGTAGTAGTGGTAGTAGTAGTGGTAGTAGTGGTAGTAGTAGTGGTAGTAGTAGTGGTGGTGGTAGTAGTGGTAGTAGTAGTGGTAGTAGTGGTAGTAGTCGTAGTGGTAGTAGTGGTAGTGGTAGTAGTCGTAGTAGTCGTAGTAGTAGTAGTAGTAGTAGTGGTAGTAGTGGTAGTAGTACTAGTAGTAGTAGTAGTAGTAGTAGTAGTAGTAGTAGTGGTGGTGGTAGTGGTGGTAGTAGTAGTGGTAGTGGTGGTAGTGGTGGTAGTAGTAGTGGTAGTAGTGGTAGTAGTGGTGGTGGTAGTAGTGGTAGTAGTAGTGGTAGTAGTGGTAGTAGTAGTGGTAGTAGTGGTAGTGGTAGTAGTGGTAGGAGTGGTAGTGGTAGTAGTGGTAGTAGTGGTAGTAGTAGTGGTAGTAGTAGTGGTGGTGGTAGTAGTGGTAGTAGTAGTGGTAGTAGTGGTAGTAGTCGTAGTGGTAGTAGTGGTAGTGGTAGTAGTAGTGGTAGTAGTAGTGGTGGTGGTAGTAGTGGTGGTAGTGGTGGTAGTAGTGGTAGTAGTCGTGGTAGTAGTGGTAGTGGTAGTAGTGGTAGTAGTAGTAGTAGTAGTAGTGGTGGTAGTGGTGGTAGTGATGGTAGTGGTGGTAGTAGTAGTGGTAGTAGTGGTAGTAGTAGTGGTAGTAGTAGTAGTGGTGGTAGTAGTGGTAGTAGTAGTGGTAGTAGTGGTAGTAGTAGTGGTAGGTAGTGGTAGTAGTAGTGGTGGTGGTAGTAGTGGTAGTCGTAGTGGTAGTAGTGGTAGTAGTAGTGGTAGTAGTAGTAGTAGTAGTAGTAGTAGTAGTAGTAGTAGTAGTAGTAGTAGTAGTAGTAGTAGTAGTAGTAGTAGTAGTGGTAGTAGTGGTAGTAGTGGTAGTAGTGGTAGTAGCAGCAGCAGCAGCAGTAGTAGTAGTAGTAGTAGTAGTAGTAGTAGTGGTAGTAGTAGTAGTAGTGGTAGTAGTAGTAGTGGTAGTAGTGGTAGTCGTGGTAGTCGTAGTAGTCGTAGTAGTCGTAGTAGTCGTAGTAGTAGTAGTAGTAGTAGTAGTAGTAGTGGTAGTCGTAGTAGTAGTCGTAGTAGTAGTAGTAGTAGTAGTGGTAGTAGTAGTAGTAGTGGTAGTAGTAGTAGTAGTGGTAGTAGTAGTACCAGTAGTAGCAGTAGCAGTAGCAGTAGTAGTAGCAGTAGCAGCAGCAGCAGCAGTAGTAGTAGTAGTAGTAGTAGTAGCAGCAGCAGTAGTAGTAGTAGTAGTAGTAGTAGTAGTAGTAGGAGTAGTAGTAGTAGTAGTAGTAGTAGTAGTAGTAGGAGTAGTAGTAGCAGTAGCAGTAGCAGTAGCAGTAGCAGTAGCAGTAGCAGTAGCAGTAGCAGTAGGAGTACCAGTAGTAGCGGTAGTGGTAGTGGTAGGAGTAGCAGTAGCAGCAGCAGCAGCGGTAGTGGTAGTGGTAGTAGTAGTGGTAGTAGTAGTAGTAGTAGTAGTGGTAGTAGTAGTAGTAGTAATAGTAGTAGTAGTAGGTAGTAGCAGTAGCAGTAGGAGTACCAGTAGTAGCAGTAGCAGTAGCAGTAGCAGTAGCAGTAGCAGCAGCAGCAGCGGTAGTGGTAGTGGTAGTAGTAGTGGTAGTAGTAGTAGTAGTAGTAGGTAGTAGTAGTAATAGTAGTAGCAGTCGCAGTAGCAGTAGCAGTAGCAGTAGCAGGAGTAGTAGTAGTAGTAGTAGTAGTAGTAGTAGTAGTAGTAGTAGTAGTAGTAGTAGTAGTAGTAGTAGTAGTAGTAGTAGTAGTAGTAGTAGTAGTAGTAGTATTAGTAACGGGAAAGTAAATAAGCGTAAACTAGTATATGGAAAGCTCGTAGGCATCGGATCAATGATGGATAATTATGCCGGATGTGGTTCATCATGTAACAGTCATAACATAGGGTGAAGCAGAACTAGCTCCAATTCGTCAATGTAATGTAGGCATGTATTCCGAATATAGTCATACGTGCTTATGGAAAAGAACTTGCATGACATCTTTTGTCCTATCCGCCCGTGGCAGCGGGGTCCTAATGGAAACTAAGGGATATTAAGGCCTCCTTTTAATAGAGAACCGGAACAAAGCATTAGCACATAGTGAATACATGAACTCCTCAAACTACGGTCATCACCGGTAAGTATCCCGATTATTGTCACTTCAGGGTTAATGGATCATAACACATAATGGGTGACTATAGACTTGCAAGATAGGATCAAGAACTCTCGTATATTGATGAAAACATAATAGGTTCAGATCTGAAATCATGGCACTCGGGCCCTAGTGACAAGCATTAAGCATAGCAAAGTCATAGCAACATCAATCTCAAAACACAGTGGATACTAGGGATCAAGCCCTAACAAAACTAACTCGATTACATGGTAAATCTCATCCAACCCATCACCGTCCACCAAGCCTACGATGGAATTACTCACGCACGGCGGTGAGCATCATGAAATTGGTGATGGAGGATGGTTGATGATGACGACGGCGACGAATCCCCCTCTCCAGAGCCCCGAACGGACTCCGGATCAGCCCTCCCGAGAGGTTTTATGGCTTGGCGGCGGCTCTGTATCGTAAAACGCGATGATTTCTTCTCCTTTATTTTTTCTCCCCGAAAGCAGTTATATAGAGTTGGAGTTGGAGTCGGGAGGTCTCCCGGGGGCCCACGAGGTAGGGGGGCGCGCCCTAGGGGGGGCGCACCCCCCACCCTCGTGGCAAGGGTGTGGGCCCCCTGGTCTTCATCTTTGGCGAGGATTTTTTATTATTTATTGTAAGATATTCTGTGGAGTTTCAGGTCATTCCGAGAACTTTTGTTTTCTGCACATAAAACAACATCATGGAAATTCTGCTGAAAACAGCGTTAGTCCGGGTTAGTTCCATTCAAATCATACAAATTAGAGTTCAAAACAAGGGCAAAAGTGTTTGGAAAAGTAGATATGACGGAGACGTATCAACGCACCCCACTCTTACCGGCCCAGTAGTAGTAATGAGCAATGGGACGTCAAAACACAATGCCGCACCTTCCCAGACGGATGAAGCAACCATTATTTCACACTTCGGTTCGCCATCTTGTCAAACCATGTAGTATTGCTTCTGCCTCAAGAGGGACACACACATCGCCTTGGTACATCATGACACGTGGGACCACGTGACAGGCCATGCTCCCCCGCCGATCACTCGGTAAAATCACCACTACTAGGGAAAAGGCTAGCAGCAGCACGGGTTTTGTGCTCACTAGTAGCGCGGATTTTGTGCTCACTAGTAGCGCGGGTAGGCGCGCTACTAATAAGGCGCTACAGCTATTGCTTAGCAGTAACGCATGCCCGCACGCGCTACTGCTAGGGCAAATAGCTGCAGCGTTTGTTCACTCCCGCGCTACTGCTAATGTAACTACTGGCAGCGTGTTTTCTCGCCATCGCTACTAGTATTCTTTTTTATTTTTTTTATTTTTAGTGTATTTATGCGCCATAGGACAAATATTTGTACAATACCAGTTATGAGGTTTACATCACTATGTCCATAACAGTGTGTCAAATGAAGGTGGATTAGGTTCAAGTGGAGGCAATATGTGGTGCATGTCAAAAGTATACTACTAATCCAAACTTGATCTAGTTTGGACTAGTAGTACTTTCGATGTGCACCACATGTTGCCTCCACTTGAATCTAATCCGCCAGCACAAGCTATTTAATCATCATCATAGTCATTACCACCAATAGTATTTATTTAATCACCACTAACACTAGCTAATGATAATCATCAAAGTCATTACCACCAACACTAGATATTTTATCATCATGGTAATAGTGTAGCACATCATCATCCTCAAACTCATTTCTAGCTAGCTAATCACTCCTACTGCTCTCTCTTAGGTAAAATAACATAAAACATGTGTAGCTCTCCTCCTTGATCAAGTTGGACCATGCAGATGAACCTGTCTCCTAATCGTGGGTACCGCATCTGTTTGCTGCCCCCTAGTACTTCTCTGCGCTTCTCCATCACACATTTGGTCCAGTCTTGCACTATTAAGCATCCGTCGCTAATCTTGAATGCACTAAAGTAATCTGTAGGATATCTTGGCTGTAAGCTAATAATACTCATGGTACCTTTAGTTTCGATCCCATAAGGCACAACATTCATCGGGAGTCCCTGTTGAAGAACATCGTATGGTAACATACTTAGCAATGAAGTTTAGCTTCAAAAATAATGTATGGAAAAGATGCACTGAGGATAAATAGGAAGAAAATTTCTAAATGCAGGAAGAAAATTTTCAGTACTAACATTTCTAAATGCAGGAAGAAAATTTGTCTTGACAGTATCAAGATCCTCAAGCCATGAAACATAATGACTTAGCTCCTCGCAGTTGAGTTCAGCCTCGGGACAATAGTAGGTCCTGTCTACCAAGCCGTGGACATGTTTGCTTGCACCGAAATAAGCTGACAATACAAATTATTTGTCAACTATTTTTGAATAAACAATATCAAAGACATAAATATGGTTGAGAAACTTACATAATGGTATAACTAGAGGCATCTGCACATCGACCCAGATGTCGGTATTACCTTCAATATCATCTTCCGGACGAATATCAAAGGTGATAACCATATCAGGCTCAAATGCATAAGTCTTGCATAGTGCTCGCCATGTTTTGCATCCAAAATAGGTGTAGTCGTCTGAATTGTATAATTTTGCGTGGAAAATATAACCATGCTCGGTCTTCAAGTAAACTTTCTTTACCTCCATAGTATGATTGAAACCTATATTATCCAATACAAAAACTCTTGTATGGCAGGGGATACGCTAGTACAATAGTAAAAGAAATAAGTTGAAGCAAATGAAGCAGATGTCATGCTTAATTACGAAAAAAGACTTGTCGTTGTGACTTACTGCATCCACTTTGAAGTTCTCATCCAGCTTGATGCTGAAGTGCCTATCATCATCTAGGAAGATTCTGCCGCACAGGCCGCGCTCGTCTTCCCAGTATTTGCAAATACCGAAATCCTTTTCGTCATCAGACATTTCCTATGTTCACAGTTAAAACATTAATTGAAAATCGATCGAAGACAACTACCAGGGTACTCAACACACAAATCCGGGGCACTCGATATTTCCTACATATTCTGGCAAGGGTCATGCCAAAATTCACGGAAAAATCAGGCATGACCTTTGCTAAAATAGGACATATCGAGCGCCTGAAATTTGCCGGAACGGAAATGAATCAACACTCCGGCAAAACATAGGCCACTCGGAGGTGTAACCTGCAAACATGACCAGCCACTTGGATATTGAGCAACACAAGATATACATTTCAAAATATCTTATAGGACTCAAATTAGCATGCATTCAATATGCAAAAGTAAATCATCTCATGCATATAACATCGTCGAATATTATCACTAATACATCCCAAATAGTGTCATACATATAACATCACTAATACAACTAAAACCCTAGCACACGACGGGTATCGGCGCGGGCGGTGGACACCCACAGAGAAGGAACCATCACGGGATCATAGCTCCAGTGAGATCCCTGGAGAACCTGCCAGGTATTGGAGAACCTGTGCTCCAACGCAAACAAGTAGCGACGGACGTGCGCGTCCTCCTCACTGACACGGTGACGCACCACCTTAGCGGAGTCCTCGAGCCTCTGGACTGTCACTGGCCCACGCGACCGCCACAAAAGAAGGTTCGGGTCAACGACAGGCTGGCTCCTCACCAACCTGCGCCCCCGGTAGGTAGCGCCTCCCAGTACCACCCCGGCGGAGCCCAGTCCCGGACATGGCCCATCTGGTCAAGCAGGTGTCGTCCTCCGCCAACTCGACGACGAGGATGCGAGATAGCCATCGTCCACGTCGATGCGAGAAAAATTGCTTTAACTAAAAAAATAGCAACAAGTTCTTACTAACGAGTTCTATTAATTCAATTAGTTCTTACTAAAAATAAACTTACTATAAATAAAAATAAACTAATACCTAATTAGTACCTAGTTCTTACTAACTAATTAGTACCTAGGAACTACTGCCCTAATTACCATATAAGTAATTAACTAACTAGCACTAAAAATAGCCTAGGTTTCATACTAACTAGCACTAAATAGCTAGGGTTCATACTAAGCAGAGAAGAGGGATTGGAAGGGGAGAGTGCTTACAGAGGGCGGGGAGAGAGATGGGGTCGGGGGAGACGGCGGTGAGGCGGGGTCGGGGGAGACGGCGGCGAGGCTGAGGCGACGAGGAATAGTAGAGGAGAATTGGGGGAGGAAGCAGAGGAGAGGGAATCAGGCCACGCGGGGGGTTAGGTGAAAATAGCTTTAACAGTAGCGTGGGGAGGAAAAACACGCTGCTGATAAAATCCATAGTAGTAGCGCTGTTTGTAGAAGGGCGCTACTACTATACCTAGCACGTCAGGAACGGTGTGGCAATTATAGTAGTAGTGCGTTCTGTTCCTGCCACGCTACTGCTCAGCGGGTAACAGTAGCGTCGTTCTAGCAGACGCGCTACTGCTAAGGAGTAGTAGCGCCTCATTTTAACAAGCGCTACTGGTAACATTCTGTGTATAAGGTTTTCCCTAGTAGTGTTACTATACTTCCTCTGTATCAGTTTACTACATGGCATGCACGTCGTTCTAGGTTGAGAATTTAACTGGCTATATATGTGATGAACAGTACTCTAGCCTTTTAAAAAATGTATACTTTTGTACAGTAGTACTATCGATGGATTGCGCCATGGAGCCAAAATTGAAATTAAAAAAGGTGGTACATATAGAGAGGGCTCGTCGCCAAATTATGCATATAGTACTATTAAAAAAGCTAGTACGTGCTTAATTGGGGTGCTAAATTCTATTAAAGAAATACTAGTAGTATGTACATACTGAAGAGTTAAAGTAACGAGAAGAAACATAACATAGTTCTGCTGGGGGCTCAGCACAACACACCCCTCAAATTAAACTAAGCACACCTGAAATTAAACTATGCAACTAATCCGGTAGACACTGCATTAGAAGTTTAGAACCACCATGAGCAACGACACTGCCACCTTACTCAATTTCCTCGTCCACGTCCTCGACTTCGTCCTTGTCCCTCTCCCTCTTGGCCGATACTTCTTTGCTTGAACTGCACACTTGGCTGTTGCTCTTCATCCAACCCTTGTAGATATTGAAGCAAAGGTAGCCATCCATTGCAGCGTAGTGGATGTGGTCTATATCTAGTACATTCCGCTGCCATGCATGACGATGAAACGTGTATGGAGTTTTCTCCAGTTTACCGTACGAAGGATGAACCATGGCTCCTGTCAGGGTCAGCATTGAAGGCTGATGAGAGGACACCAGCCGATTCTTCTGGAGGTCGAAGGGGTTGCCTACAACGAGACCTATCCGACGCAGGACATCCCTGTCGTTCTTAAAGTCTACAGTAACAAATATCACTGTTTTGTCCTTGAGGAAGTTCTTAAAATCTTGGCACTCAACGTCGGCATGGCATATGTGCTAGACCAAGCAAACGTTATGTACGCAAACCTGGATCACGACAGGCTTCTTCCTCTCTTCGTCCTTTTGATCCTGCTCTGGTCCTAGGACTGTGGTGTACTCAACATCTAGCCCAGCGACCTACTCATCATCTGAGTTTTCGAACATGCGTCTAAAGCGAGAAAGGCATCCTTTCACCATCGCGGAAGAACGGGTGTAGATGACGTCGAACTCATCGCCGGTGATGGTTCTAACCTTGTACTCACCGCTGATCGTGGAGATTTGGGACGCCATGGATTTTGGAGGAGGGTTAGGACTAGTGGAACTGCCATAATGTGAATGGACGGGACGACTAGGAGCGAACCGCCGTAGTATTGAAGGACGTGCAGGGACGAGTAGGAGCGAACTGCCAGCGTGCGAACGGTAGGGTAGTAGCTTTCCATTCTCCCATGATACGGGCTTCCGAGAGCCCTTGGATCTGAGATCGAACGGTTGCATGGCGTGATTCTAGACCTATGGGTGAATATCCTATCCTGGAGGGTTATTCTGCAAATTTTCAGCAACTTAGCATGCGACCGTTTGATCTCAAATCCAAGGGCTGCCAGTAGCCCATATCATGGTCGCACCTACCACGACCGTCGCGTCGCTCGCATGGTCGCGCCCTTGGAGATTTAACACGGTGCGTTAGGCTATCTGATGTTGGCATGTCATACATAGTCATCACTTAGTCACTCATACTACAACAAGGTTGGCTATAAGTGTATTTTTTACTCCTCTCTATCTCTTTCTTCGTAATGGAGGTGGTCAGGAATCGCGAGACTCACGCCGGTCGTAGCGCCGCAGTTAAAATGATAATGGCAAGTCAAATCATGGGGCCCCACCTGTCCAGCAGTAACTTGCTGTCAAATCACATTGCCCTACGTTTGCAGCAGCCTACTCCCTCGTCTTCCCGCGTCTATGTCGAATCGACTAGGCGGAACTGCCCCGCCCACCGCGCAGGAAAAGCCCCGCCCTCGACTTTTAAATACAACTACATCCGCTTAAGAATCCAATGATATACTTTTTGTGACATAGTAACTCATATTTAGTTAGTCAAATGGATGACCTAGAACTACGTGCAGGCCCTATAAACCGAGACGCCTAAAAATAAAAATAAAACCAAGACGGAGAGGGTAGTTCAGCACGTATCTTTTTAGATCAATATAGTCAGGATTCACCAAGGAGCAAAACCAAGTGGTAGGCTACTCATGTCGTGTTGGCGTAGCAACTCAAGCAGGGTCAGTCCGCACACGAAATGGCGACACACTTAACAGGACCCCTTTGGTAGACATGTGGCTCATCCACCATCTTGTTCCACGTGCGATGCACCAAATTACAGTTCGGAGCAGCGGTTGGAATTAGAGGCACCCCGGTCGTAGCGCCGCAGTAGTAGAAAATGAGCGATGAGGGGTCAAATCACAAAGCCCCACCTTTCCCGCATTAAGCTGGACGGACGAAGCAACCATCATTTCACTCTAGGGCGCAAGAGCATAAAGAAAAGAGAAAACAATGATGCGTGCGGCAGCTACCTAGGGCACCCTAGGGTAGGGGTCTCCACTACAAATCCTTTTTTTTGCATGCGCCTCCACTACAAATCGGCTTCTCCCTCGTCCTCTTGAAGAAAACCGATGATGAGTGTGGCAGTAGGGTTTGTAGGAGTACTACGGCGTGCGGGGCCATGTCATAGTAAACGGGTTCGAGTCGACGCCTTAAATATGTGTGGGCCGCTTGGTTTTATGGGAACGAGGCAGCATTTTGGGTTCGGGGGCTAGTGGAGATATAGTACAAACAAAAAATTGTGGGCGTAGGTTCGACTGAAAGGCAATGATGCATGGACCCTGCATTTTGATATACCCAGGGACGCGTGAAATTTGCTACTCTACTCAAAACTAGTAAGGTACACATGTATTGAACGCATGAGATTTCGAAACCAAATTATGAATAAATACACACTATGGCATGTAAAACTTTGAGTCATATATGCATGATGTAGATGTTCGTTTAGTTCGTATAGTTCATCTCATTCAAAATCAATTAGTTTTATAAAAATGTTAAGATTCATGGGGTTGTGCATTGTAAATCATAAAGTAAAAAACAAATAATGGCAATTCATTTAGAAAAAATAATCAATTATGATACAGAAGATTCTAGAACAAAGGAGAAGTGCTTGTGTTTTGAGGTTTGTGCATTATGCTTAAGTTCAACCATGGAGTCTACTAAATTGTACATGTGGCAGATTTGGTAGAATGTTGATGATATCCAACGGCCAGTAGTGCTCGGATTTGCCTATCTCTGCACTGTCGGGTTAGCTTCATCCAGCAACCATCTTTCAAAGTTATTGGCACACTATATAGTTCTTGTGCCATAGTTGCATGTTTTGGAAAAAAGCTACTAGTGGGTTGTACTATCTATTTAGGAATAGAGGATGTATACATGGAAGTTGTAGGGAAAGAGATGACATGGAGCAGCTCAATTCCTATGAGTAGGGATTGGAAAAGAGATGTCATTTGGTTCACATCATAGGAACTTTTTCTATTGAATCTAGGGATGACATGTATCTCAATTCCTATGAGGAGGGATTAGAAAAGAGATGTAATTTGGTTCATATCATAGGAACTTTCCTATTGAATATACGCTGATGTTTATTTTCCTTTGAAATTAAGGGAGTATAGGAATCCATTCATATGAACCAAGTGGCTCTAAAGCTATAGAAATGATATCATGTTTATTTCCTTTGAAATGTGGAGTATGTGAATCTATTCCTATGAACCAATTGGCTCTAAAGGAAAAAATCCTATAAAAATCATATCATATAGAGTTCCTATGATATTCCTCGACACTAAAGGATGCTTGAAATTGCTGCGGGTGATACGATGGTCTTTCTTTGTAGACTCCTCACCCATCTTTATAGTTACCTCTTGAAGTTGAATGAAATGATATATACATGGTATTCTACATGGGCAATTTGGTACACGAAAACTCGGTAAAAGTTTGCAAGGTTCGAATTTTCAGTAACGCTATATGCACTGCATTTCGGAATGGAGGGAGCATACGGCAGTTGCTAACACTCACGTGGAAGATTTGTGTGTAGGAGGAGTGGCTATTCTGTTAAATGACATGGCAAAACTGACACTGTCGGATGCCGATCTAATGGTTCTTACGGCGTTCGTCAGGAAAAGGCTTGTGGCGAATGTTTGTCGGATAATGATTTACGGACACATGCATTGCATTGATACGTGCCCCCCTCTCTCTCACGCACATGCACCCTCACAAGTCATGACTCTCCCGAGTCCTCTCGCAAACTCGCATGTCGCACCCACCGTCTATCTGCAGGTAGACGTCACGCACATATGTGCTCTTCACACCCTACCCTCAGAACTTCTAAAAAACAAAAGACGGCGCACACATTTTATTTTAGCTCACACGTCACACACTTATACTATTACTCTTGCGGCGAACGTTCTTTGGGCATAGTATATTGTACTCTCACGAAGAGAAGCGGTGCACACATGCACTAGTTCTCTCACACCCACTCGCGGGTACATGTAGGAGCGCATTTTTTGAAGCTGGTACAACAAAATCACTCCACTATATATAAAAGCAGGAGCCTTAGCGCTTGCTTTACTAGGGTTCCTCTCGTTCACTCTCTCATGCTCTCCAGATCTAAGAAACACATAGGTGGCCACACTCTCTCTCAGCTCACGGCTGGTCACAAATCCAGCCGGTCAACCTCGACCGGGGCAGGGGTGTAGGTGCATCGTTCGCGCTGTCATCGGCGGCGAGGGAGGAGACCAACGGCTGCCCGCGCGTCCCGATCGGCGGCCGTGCCGTTCTCTCCGAGAGAGTGCCGGCTCGGGAGGGCCCCCGACCCCTTCTTCCTCCCTGCGGTATTGTGGCCAAGATGCGGCCTCCCGATGCGGTCTTTGCCACATGCCGACGACCCTCAAGTATATATTCCTTCGAAACCTGCCTTGCTCTACTGCCCCAGCTCCCTTCGTGTGGATCCTTTTCTATTTTTGTCTGCTGTTCCAAAGCCACCTAGACTTTACTATTATTAGAAGTAAAGCTAGTTCATACAGTCAACTCAAAGCGTTGGTTCAAACATGGAAGAAAGTGGGAAAGCTGTAGCATGAATCTAGGACTTGGTTCTAAGAGGAAATGGGGGAAAGTAGTAATATCGGTCACTGTTTAAATAACCGTATTTCGTATTTGCGCAAACAGGGATATCTGTCTCCATATCGTTTCGGGATGTCTGTCTCCATATCGTTTCTATCCGCGTAATCAAAAGCACACATGTCAGTTTTAGTACAACTGCGCAAAATGAGATGGCTATCCCTCGTTGTCGTCGTCTAACCTCCCGTCCTCAAGGTATCCCTACATTGGTAGTAACTAAGGTAGAATGACCAACGCAATCTAAAAGAAGTTGATTCGTACGTTTTACTTCCTGATTGCAGTGCAGGGACGAGCGAAAACAATTGCATCCTAGTCTGGAATGCACTTTCTACCAGTTCATCCATGGACCGAGGACTAGCTGGCATGGCTGCACGGCGGTTTTTTGGACAGGTGCGCGGACAAGAGGCATTGTGGTCTGCTTATTTCTGCAAATAGCGGTGCTTAAATTTATTGGAATGCACAAGCATTTCAGCTGGTCAGTACACTGCATGGTTCAGTTCAGCATTCCAGCTGAGACCACAATTATAATTGGTTATTCTGGAATGAGAGAACCTAACCCTGAATGGTGGCAACAAGAAAAAACCAGAGTGAACTCCAGGAAATTTAAGCCTGCCGGGAGGCCCTTTGCTCAGAGAAGCCTTGCTTGTTTTTTCTTGATTTGTAAACCTTCTCACAACTTTGTCTTTTGCTGTGAACTAGTATATGTTTGTTATGTTCTATGAATCATTGAGATGTATAAAATTTCTTAACTTATGCTTTTCAAGTTTTTTATGAAGACGAGTTTAATGTGAGTGTTCCACATGAGCGCTGGACTAGCGTGTGAACGTTTGGAATTTATTACATTGTGGCCTCAATTAACTGCATGGACCACTGTAACAAGATACATAGTTTCTTATATGTCAGACAACACATTGTTGATTGTTAGCTGGTCGATAGCCTAGTGTTGAAGCGAGCTGAGCCAATGTGCCGTGTTTTGCACAACTACTTACAAGTGGGGTAGCACCAACAGTGTTTACAAGTACTTATGTATACGTTGGCGCACGGTTCTCGAACGAGTGCTCTATTTCATCAAAACACACACTGCTCATATGATTAGCCGTGACAACTTATGTCTTACCATGCCATATTCATGAAAAAATTAGTGAGGACACATCTGTTTTGGCAACAATTACGATGGTTCTCACATGATTCACGGGCACACAAAAGTAGCAGCAGTTCCCATAGACGGATTCAAACAGAGTACTAGCCCAGAGGGGTCGATAACAGGCAAGGTTCGGATAATTAGACACAATCCAAACTACATTAAACACTAGCTGGGACAACTATTTCATGCCTCGATCTAATTTGGGCTGGACACAAGATGAACCTTGCCATGAACATCATCAAGGACATCCCGAAGCACCTCAATCCTGTGAACCTTCATGAAGACAACCTTGTGGCCTTGCCACTGATAAACTTGTTTGTGGAGGCATGCCACATCATCTTCCTGCGTAAGCTTAACAAGAACAGTATGCCTCACAAACGAAGGAGTAGCTTTGAACTTCTTGTGCTTCAGTACACCCTGGACAACACGCCTGACAACAGTGAGGCTGGAATACAACTCTTCATTGGTATAATCGCAAATGGCTTCCAGGATCCAACAGCCTAAGAACTCTGTTTTCCCAGTGCGTATATTCAGGTCGTCCGCCTCATAGCGAGTGACATGTACAACCACACAATCCTTGCCTGCATCAGGGCTTTAATTGAAATAGAAACAAATTCTGAATTACTTTTCAGTATAAGAAACACAAGTTATTTAAACCACTATGTATAGCATGGCATCGAAGCTAATAAAATTTTGCATTATTAATCACCACATACTTACTTTTCTAAAAAATCACCACATACTTAGATGAAAAAGCACAATCGAGATCGGCAAAGAAGGAAATCACCTTGGGCAGCTCAACGGGGGGGGGACACATCCTCGAAGGGGGAAAACTGCTCCTGCAGTGCCACGGGGGCTGTAACCTCAAACGGGGCATTGACCGTCTCAGTAGTGGCCGTGAGCGTATCTGGGGTCGGCTCGATGGTTGCCTCCATCTTCTTGGAGCTCTCTGTCTCGTGGGGATCAGCCTCCCGTGTCTGCTCCAATATCGGCAGATCTTTGCCTGGTTTTCCTTGGTCCATCATGAAACTGACGAATACTAGGAGACCACTGAAAGGAAAACACAATCGCAATGACAATGAAACAAAAAAGAGAGTGAGGATCGGTTACTGCTTTGCAAAAGTTCTTTTTTTCTCTAAACGAAAATATACCAACATCACGGATCCGCTTACCTTCCCTTAGTTCGGAGAGAAGAACAGTGGCAGATGCGAGTGTTGCCTTTCTTGAAGACGGTGAGGGAGAAGGGGATTCAGCGAAGAGTGAATGATGGTTGCTTCGTCCGTCAAACCTAGACTGCGGGGAGGTGGGATTTTGTGATACGACGGCTCGTTACTGCCGCGCTATGACCGGGGTGACTCTCTGCCTGCATACTGCCTTGTAATTTGGTGGATGGCATTTGGGCCCGCGCACTGCATGGCCCGCATGTCGGTGAACAAAAGTATAACGACATTTAGTAGAGGGAGACGTTTCAATGACCTAGGGGAGCCAAAAGCGGTAGAGTGTCTCCATTGTACTAGTAGTAATTGTTTTTCTGGGTAGCTGTAGAGTGTCTCCACTGTACTAGTAGTAATTGTTTCTCTAGGCCCAAGACAAAACAGCCCATCCACACTAGTAAATAGTAAAATCAATTCAAAAGCCCATATATTTACTGAATTGACGGATGGGTATGTCGAAGAGCAAAAAAAGGAGTTTCAGGTGGGCAAAAGAGCTTCTGAACGTGTCGGGCTTCTATTTACAACATATTGTGGTCATAATCCAGTAAATTTTGCGACCCAGGATGTTCATTCTATGGACCTGTCCGATCCATTTGACTATGACTGCCGAAAACAGTGCTGGAGTTAGATGTTGTTGCCCTTTTCAATCTGGTTTTTTTGTAAACCCAATGAACAATTAACCCTCGTGCTTTTGTACAGTTTGTAAGTTGGAGTTAGATGTTCCTGCCCTTTTCAACTCGGCTTAGGCTGTCATATTTTCTTTGAACAAGGCAAATGGCTTGCCATTCGTTTAATTTAGAGTGAAATATTGTAACAAATCCCAACTAAGGGAAATAACATCACTCTCGCCGGCTGCTTGAGCTCACTCTGCATTACAGAAGCCAAGTGATTAGCCCCCACCAGCACCCACAAACTTATTTTGAACTAGCACATCAAATGGGCTGTAAATTTTCATAGGAAAGGCTGCATAACCGTGACAGATTTGGATTCTGACATTTGGGACCCGCGAGGAAATAGCCTATCCAAGGTGGTGTCGACTTACTAGCCAGTCAACAAATGATTCTGCCTACCAGCCGTTGGATTGACATCCAACATCTGTCGTGTATCTTCTATCTCTTGTCTTCTTCTTCCTCCAGCCGCCCAAACCAAACCACCCCGTCGGCTCCGCCTGCTCCCACCTCCCATGGCTGGTTGCGCCTCCGCCGCCCTACCGTACGTACCCTCCAATGTTGGTCAGTCCCTCCCTCTATTCCCCCACATGTCCTGTTATTCTCCGGCGACGTCAGCCCCAACATGCACCCGCGCCCAAACTAGTCAACCCTCGTACTCCCCTCCACCTGCGACTGGACCGGCGCATCTTCAACGGCTCCTGTTTGTTCCGTCCGAGGCCTCGCCGTCGTCCTCCGCCTTGTGGCCTTGGTTCGCTCGCCGTGCGCGGTGCGCTGCCCTCTTGCGTTGTCAACGTCGTCAACAACCGAGAGGAACAAGGAGATGACTATACGTGGAGAGGATGACAGTAGGGACCCACCAGCGTCATGGCAGTACGCAAGCAAGTGCCTCTATAGTACAAGCCCAAAAATATGGTTCCTCCTAATGGTTGGACATCTGGGGCTCACGCCATTGTCAACGTAGTCAATAAACGAGAGAATTACACTACGAGCGGCTGACACCAGGGACCCAGCAAGTCGCGCATTTTTTTTGAGGAACAAGCAGTAATTATTTATACTAGTTTTAGCGACGGGGCTGTGGCCCGTCTAGCCAGGGTTTTATTTATGTTTACCACATCATGAGCCCAGTTGTGTTTTTTTCTTGCTGAAAATGGCTAGCCCAGTTCTATTTTTTTTAAGAAATACCCAAACAAGGCCTACTTGCTTTATCGGCCCTACTGGGCTGCAAATCTTTCAAGACGAGGAGAGTTTCATTCGGTTTGCCCAGAAATGGGCTATACATTTTTAAAACACATCAAACCGGGAATTAGTTTCAATTTTTTTTCATTACAAGATCTTAAATTCCATTGTTTTTTATGCGTGGACAATTATTTGGATTTTATATTTATATAACTTATTTTTCAAAATAGTTTGAATGTGAATCTATATTTCTGGATTAAAAACAGTTGACCGCACCGAAATATGCAAAATTTCGTATACTTTTTAACCGTGGCCACAATATGGGGTGTAATGCTAACAAAAAGAAGATGGGCTCCAAAAAAATTCTTAAGAATTAGCAAATGGGTTGTACATTATTAGAAAGAATGGCAGAAGGGTTGTATGCTGTTTTCCACATATTTGAGGCTGACTTGTGCGCCTACTACAGGTTGACGCGTATGCTTTCATAAAAAAAGGTTGACGCACACGCAACACCCTGTCAACTTAGTCAACACATGAGAGCAGTGACTGTTGGATGTCCATCCAACGACCGTCGTGCTTCTTCAATCTCTGCTCTTCATGCTCCAGCCGCTCAACCAAGCGCTGGCGGGACTGCTCCCTCCTCCCGCGGCCGGCTATGCTGCCGCGCAGGCCTCACGGCCCCACCGTACTCCCATCGTTGGCCTAGCCATCCCTCTACTCACCCACACATGTTGTTATTCTCCGGCGACGGCAGACGAACCAGTAAACCCTCGTACTCCTCCGCATTGGAAACACTGCCGAGTATTCCCTGGCTCTGTGTCGTTCCCTTCCTAGGCCTCGCCATCGTCCACTGCCCTGGTGCTCTCGGCGCGGCCTGGTCAACGTGGTCAATGAACGACATCCATCGGAAGTGGACTGTACATGGAGAGGCTGACAGCTGGGTCCACGGCCGCATGCAAGGAAATGCCTCCTTATTACGCGCAAAATAATGATTCCTCCACCTGACAACTAGGACCCACAGGAAGGGCCTCTGTATTTCACGAAAAAAATGTTTCCCCCGCTGACAGGTCAGACCCACCAGCTATATCTTCGCACGCAAGGAAGTGCCTCCTTATTATGCCCAAAAAAATGAATACCCCCTGCTAGCTGGGTCCCACCATATTGTTGGGCTGACTTGTGGGCCTACTAAGTTGACGGGGACAGAGGGCTTTGTCAACTTAGTCAACACTCCAGTGACCATATGATGTCCATCCAACGGCCATAGTGCTTCTTCAACCTCTGGTCTTCTTGCTCCGGCCGCCCAAAGCAGCGTCGGTCGTGCCGCCTGCTCCTGCCTCCCATGGCCAGCTGTGCTACCGCGCAGGCCTCACGCCCCCATACTACTCCCAACACTGGCCAGGCCATCCCTCCACTCACCGACACTCCCTGTTATTCTGCGGCGACGGCAGGCTCACACCGTAGCCGAACAAGTGAACGATCGTACTCCTCTCCGCGTGGGCATCCACTGCCGTGTCTTGCCCGGCTCCGCGTCGTCCCCTTCCTAGGCCTCGCTGTCGTCCACCGCCGTGGTGCTCTCGGTGCGGCGTGGTCAATGTGGTCAACGACCGACTTCCATCAGAAGAGTACTGTACGTGGAGAGGCTGACAACTGGGTCCATGGCAGCCGCAAGGAAGTGCCTCCTTATTACGTGGAAAATAATTATTCCTCCACCTGACAGCGGGGACCCATGGGACGGGCCACCAGTATTTTGCGAAAAAAACCATTTCCCCCTGACTGCTGGGACCCACCGGACGGGACACCGTATTTCGCGAAAAAAATGTTCCCCCCGCTGTCAGCTCGGACCCACCAGAAGTGCCTCCTTATTACGCACAAAAAAATGAATACTCCCCCAGCTAGCTGGGACCCACCTTGGTGGGAGGCTGACTTGTGGGCCTACTAAGCTGACGGGGACGAAGGGCTTTGTTAACTTAGTCAATATGAACGATTCTAGCTCCAGTGACCATACGATGTCCATCCAACGGCCGTAGTGCTTCTTCAACCTCTGGTCTTCTTGCTCCAGCCGCCCAAAGCAGCGCCGGTCGTGCCGCATGCTCCTGCCTCCCATGGCCGGCTGTGCTGCCGCAGAGGCCTCATCGCCCCCTACTATTCCCACCGCTGGCCAAGCCCTGCGGCGACGGCAGCCTCACACCGCAGCCGAACCAGTGAACCCTCGTACTCCGATCCGCGCGGGCTTCCACTGTCGTGTCTTCCCCGGCTCCGTGTCGTCCCCTTCCTAGGCCTCACCGTCGTCCACCGCTGTGGTGCTCTCCGCGCGGCATGGTCAACGTGGTCAAGGAACGACTTCCATTGGAAGAGTACTGTACGTGGAGAGGCTGACAGCTGGGTCCACGGCCACAGCCCAGTTTTTTTTGATTTGCCAAGTAAGTCGCTTTGTCAGGCCTGTTGGGCTGCAAATCTTTCAAGACGAGGAGAGCTTTCATTCGGCTGGCCGAGAAAATGGCCCATCAGTAATGAGAAATGGGTCGTACAATTTTAAAACACATCAAACCGGCAATTAGTTTCAAATATCTTTTTTTTCATTTCAAGATTTTAAATTACATTAATTTTTATGCATGGAGAATTTGTTGGATTTTATATTGATATGCATTTATTTTTAAAATCAGTTTGAATGTGAGTCGAAATTTCGGGATTAAAAATAGTTCGGACCGCACCGAAATATGCAAAATTTCATATAATTTTTTAACCGTGGCAACAATATGGGCTATAATGCTAACAAAAAGAATATGGGCTCCAAAAAACCTTAAGAATTAGCAAATGGGCTGTAAATTATTAGAAATAATGGCAGATGGGCTATATGCTATTTTCCACAGATTTGAGGCTTTCCTAAAAAAAGGTTGATGCACAAGCACTGACTGTTGGATGTCCATCCAACGGCCGTCGTGCTTCTTCAATCTCTGCTCTTCCTGCTCCAACCGCTCAAACAAGCGTCGGTGGGACAGCCTGCTCCCTCCCCCCCGCAGCCGGCTGTGTTGCCGCGCAGGCCTCACCGCCCCACCGTACTCCCATCGCTGGCCTAGCCATCCCTCTACTCACCCACACCTGCTGTTATTCTCCGGCGACGGCAGACGAACCAGTAAACCCTCGTACAGTCGTACTCCCCTCCGCGTGGGAAACAACTGTCGAGTCTTCCCTCCCTCCGTGTCGTCCCTTCCTAGGCCTCGCCGTCGTCCACCGCCGTGGTGCTCTCGGCGCGGCGTGGTCAATGTGGTCAACGACCGACTTCCATCGGAAGAGTACTATGCGTGGAGACGCTGACAGCTGGGTCCATGGCCACAGCAAGGAAGTGCATCCTTATTACGCGCAAAATAATTATTCCTCCACCTGACAGCGGGGACCCACCGGACGGGCCACCGTATTTCGCGAAAAAAATGTTTCCCCCCTGACTGCTGGGACCCACCAGCTACACCTTCGCACGCAAGGAAGTGCTTCCGGGCAAAAAAAACAAAACGATTCGCCCCCCTGACTGCTGGGACCCACCAGCTACATCTTCGCACGCAAGGAAGTGCCTGACAGTCGGGACCCACCTGGTCGAAGCGTACGCAGCGTTGTCATTCTGGTCGCGAACATGTACGCACATATACACTAGTGGATGTAGAGGCGCGCACGTGTCGTAGTAGAGGCATGCATGTAGCATGTACACGTACGTACAACTGCCAGGGTGCAAGAAAGAAAATACGGCCATGTATGTGTACATATGGGCGGGGTCTCGAACGCCTACTCGCGCATACGTACGGCCAGGGCTCGTTGACATGGCTGGGTCGGAACGGAGAAACAGTGTCGTCATCGTGTTCATAGGGAGGCAACAGAATGCGTCGTGTTCATGGGAAGGCAATGGAATGCGTCGTGTTCATCGGGAGGCAACGGAACGCGTGGGAGCCAATCGGCTGGGTCGGAATGGAATGCGTGGTCGTGTTCATCGGGATGGCTTGGACGGAATAGGCGATGGAAACGAGGCCTGGCGTACCGCACAACTGAGGAAACGGCCTTGTGTTCGACCGGCCACGTTTGAAACGGGATCCTGTTCATCGGGAGGGGTCTGGCGTACCGCAAAACGGAGGAAAAGGACCTCCTACGGTCGAAACAGGGGTCCTGTTGATCAGGAGGGGTGTGGCGTACCGCAAAACAGACGAAGCGGACTTGTGTTGGAGCGCTACGGTCGAAACGGGGGTCCTGTTCATCGGGAGGTGTCGTGGGTTTGTCATGACAGATGTCCTCGTGAAAGGACTTAGTTGTGGATCCATCGCTACGGGTTAGCTTAAAGGGGTTAAACCGGACAAGGGAACACGGGAGTTTATACTAGTTCGGCCCCTTCGATGAAGGTAAAAGCCTACGTCTAGTTGTGATTGGTATTGCTAGGGTTTCGAAGGCCAGGGAGCGAATCCGATGCCATCGAGCCGCTTTACAACTTCATGTAATAGGATAGCTGAAACTTTGTTTATCTGCCATGCCATCGAGCATGCTTCATAGCCCTTTGTGACAATCTGTGCCGCTCTTCGGGATATATTTTATGCATAGTCTATGATGACTTGCCTTCCTGGCTATAAAAATCTTAAAAGTGTCTAGCGGTTTACCGCTAAACATGTCATAATATCGAAGAAGTATATAGTACTTTAGCTGAATAATCAAGTGTTTGTACAAAAAATACTGTATAGATCATACCTTATTGAGTGAGCAAACGTGTATATAGCAAAGGTGTTTAACACCAACCCGATACGTCTGATAATCTCATCTTCATAAGGCCGGTCTATCTATTAAACCGGACCAGTATACCTACCGGATTTTCTTCATAACACTGGTGATTTAGTCAAACCATACCGGGTCAGTGACCACCGGTTTATAACTGATCATGAGCCAACAACTGGTGGTTGGAAAGCAAGCCGGATCAAGGATGCCGGTTTATCAAAAAATACTTATGATTGTCAACAAAAAAAATTCAAATAGGAAAATATGCGAGGCTTTTTACGAGCTGCCAGGCTCCAAATCGAGGCTTTTCATGGGCTGCCAGGCCTCTGAGTTAAACCATTTAACAAAGCCTTTTAAGACGGGCCTCCAATTAACCAATCACCATTTTAACTATGACAAGTTCATGGTCTGTAAAAGATTGACTTGTCAAACGTTCAATGGGTCATGCCAGGATTACCTGGATAGGAGTTGCTTACTTGATGAAGGCAGGTTAACCCGGGGTTTTAGGTGAATACACCAGGCTTCCAAGCCGTGACTTGATAGCCAATTACGAGGGTCCTTTCAAACTCTTTGTTGCTTTGCAAAAAAGAGCCCCCAAGTAACTTTGTGAGCGATGCTCAGCGTGTGCCTATGTTTGAGTTTGTACAGTGCACAATACTCTCTTTGGCTCGACAAATTTTTCCTTGCTTGGCTGAAATGCCTATGAAGAGGTGTAGCTGTGGTTCAAACATGACCAAGCCCCCTAGTGATTTTCTTTATCTTTATGCAGTTGCTAAATCCGGTTTAACAAAGACTCCGCTTTGACCGTTAACTTGTAAAAGCACACATATGATGTAAGAAAGAACAGATACCCCGCTTATAACGGAGGCTCCGGTTTATTATATGGTATATACACTGTCATAAATATGTACAGGTGAAAAAGCCTATGGCTTCAAGTATAGTAAGGCCGAAGGAGAGCTATGTTCCATGGCTGCTTTGTCTCCTCCTCCGATTGACGTGAGTCTTCATGCTCTCGAACATCAATGAGGTAGTAGGATCCATTGTGCAGATTTTTGTTGACCACAAAGGGTCCTTCCCAAGGGGGGGATAACTTATGCATATCAGTCTGATCCTGGATGAGCCGGAGCACCAAATCACCTTCTTGAAAGGTTCTAGTTTTAACCCGGCGGCTATGATAACACCGAAGATCTTGTTGATAAATCACCGAACGCGCTACTGCAAGATCCCGCTCTTCATCCAACAGGTCCAGAGAATCCTGACGTGCCTTCTCATTATCAGCTTCAACATAAGCTGCCACATGGGGTGAATCGTGACGGATGTCACTAGGAAGAACCGCCTCTGCTCCATAAACCATGAAGAAAGGCGTGGAACCCGTAGACCTATTGGGTGTGGTGTTGATGCTCCATAACACAGAAGGTAGCTCCTCGACCCAACAACCCGGCGTCCGCTTTAAGGGAACCATAAGCCTTGGTTTGATACCCCGCAGTATTTCTTGATTTGCCCTTTCCGCTTGACCATTAGATTGGGGGTGAGCCACTGATGCTAGATCAAGCCGGATGTGCTCACGTTGACAGAATTCTTCCATCTCTCCTTTTGACAAATTAGTGCCATTATCTGTTATAATGCCATGTGGAAAGCCAAACCGGAATATCACCCTTTTGATGAATTGAACCGATGTGGTTGCATCACACTTGCTGACTGGCTCTGCCTCTACCCATTTAGTGAATTTATCAACTGCTACTAACAGACGGGTCTTCTTGTCCTTGGAGCGCTTGAAGGATCCAACCATATCCAGCTCCCAAGTGGCAAACGGCCACGTAATTGGAATCATCCGCAACTCTTGAGCCGGAACGTGTGCACGGCGGGCAAACTTTTGACATCCATCACATCTTTTGACCAAATCCTCCGCATCAGCATGTGCCGTCAACCAGTAAAAACCGTGGCGAAAAGCTTTAGCAACCAACGACTTTGAACCGGCGTGATGACCGCAATCCCCTTCATGAATTTCTCGCAAAATCTCACAACCTTCTTGAGGAGAAACGCATCGTTGAATGGCTCACATCTCATAGCTCTCCACCCACGCCTCTGGCTACAAATCGGCGGTATAATTTGGTACCTTACGAGGTCCTTGAAATCCTTGGGTAGTCGCACATTACGCAAAGCAGGAGATAAACACGGTACCCCTAAGGAACTGAACATCGCCCCTGGCTCCACGGAGGCAGTGGGGTGAACTGAAGTATGCTGTCGTGCCTCGTGTCGAGCTGTCAACTCGGCCTCTCGACGTGCGCGGCCATGATCCACAACATCTTGCGCATTAGCACCTCCCCCAGCCGGGTTGTTCCCTCGTGGCGAATTTTGGCGGCGTGCACTACTGGATACGGCCGGTTCGTCTTCCACGTGTCGGCTATAACTCCGGCTTGGGCGGGGAGTGGAGTGAATCCTCTCACGGCTGTGTGAATATATGCTTGCTGTTGATTTAGTGTTGTTTGAAGGAGATCCCTGGCCCGACGTGCTTCCACTGCAACTAGTGACTCGCCGTCGGTTGGTAGGGCCGCCAGGCGTGACGCAGCGGCCACAATGTTGTCCAACGGGTTGGAATAATGCCCGGGCGGCATTGATGGTACAACGTTGTTCCGGCGGGGCAGGTCCATCATGCGCGGCTGAACCGGCGCTCCTGCCCCCGGTGCCCCCGCCTGGTTTAGTGTGGGTTGGTTACCAGCTCCTGCACCTTGCGTGTTGAAAAGATTCTGTGGCTCATAAACCAATGGGAGACATGATCAGTACCTCCTTCTCATGACTTCCTCCGAAGCATTCTGATCCAGTCTAATCCGGTAAGCCTGTGCTTCCAACTCGGCCCGCTCCGTAGCCATCCTGGCATTCTCTGCTGCCAGGTCCGCCTTGGCCTGGGCTATCTGATCTTTCACCTTTGCAATCTCCGCATCATGCTGATCCCTGGCTGCTGCGTCTACCTCCGCGGACATCAACTTTGCCAGAGCGTCGAACAAATCAGATAAGACTTGGGCCGGAGGTGGCGCCGAGCTTCCTGCCCCTGCTGGTGTGGCCGTTGTTGAACCGGAGAGCATTGCTGCAGCGGTAGATGAATGAGGCGCCGATTGTGTGCCGGCCATGAAGATGGCAGCCAGGTTTGGCAGACTGGGGGAATCCGGAATACTGTTGCCCTCGGATCCTCCCTCAATCCGGCCGTCCTGCAATTGGTAAAGCGATTCGGTTTCTCCAGAAGACTCGTCATCAGAGCAGAATACGGTTTCTCCTTCGGACACCGGTCTGTCCTCGTGCCCTGATCCATGGACGACACCTACGAAAACATGCCTTGCCTCGGGCTGAACCGGCGAAGGACTTGAACATCGAGCCGTTTCGATGATGTCGGTGCAGATGTCCGGCTCGGGGGCCGGTTCGCCGATCTTGCCGATGAAGACGTGAATCCCACCAAAGGGGACCCGATAGCCGTATTTGATTGAATCGGCCTCGGGACCCCATCCTGCTTTGTCGATGTAGAGCTTGCCGCGGCGACTCTTCGTCATCCGGCCCACAGCATATCCCTTAAGTCCATCAAAACTGCCCTTCAAGAACTCGAAACCATTGTGCGATAGCCCCACGATGGGCGCCAACTGTTGTAGGTTTGTCACGGCAGATGTCCTCGTGAAAGGACTTAGTTGTGGAGCCATTGCTACGGGTTAGCTTAAAGGGGTTAAACCGAACAAGGGAACACGGGAGTTTATACTAGTTCGGCCCCTTCGATGAAGGTAAAAGCCTACGTCTAGTTGTGATTGGTATTGCTAGGGTTTCGAAGGCCAGGGAGCGAATCCGCTTTGTCTGGCTTTCGAGTTGTTGTTGTCTGTCCCTAAACCGCGGCCGGGTCGTCCCTTTATATACATAGGTTGACGCCCGCCGGGCTATAGAGTCCCGAAGCCGGTTTATAAACGTATCCGGTTCGGCCTCTCTCTTTCTATCTTACTATACAAGTTATATGACTGGGCCAGTTTACATTTACATACTATAACTCGCCTTTGGGCCCTCCGTAAAGCGCTAGCATCTTTACATCTTCATGGGCTTCTAATCTTCAAAGAGTCAACCCGGCTACCCAAGGCCGGTTTACCTCCAGTAGTAATATCCCCAACAGGAGGGGTGTGGCGTACCGCAAAACAGGACTCCACAAGATACTGTTCATCTCCACCGTCGACCTCCTCTAGCCTCCACGCGCTACCGTCGACCTCCTCCAGCCTCCACGGGCTCCTGTTCATCCAGCCTCCACCGCGCGCTACTCCATCGGCTACTGTTCAACCACCCCTCCATGGGCACCCCTCCACCATCTACTGTTCATCCAGCCCTCCACACCACGGGGTCCTGTTCAACCACCCCTCCATGGGCACCCCTCCACGGGCACCCCTCCACCGTCTACTGTTCATCCAGCCCTCCACCACACCACGGGGTCCTGTTCATCCAGAGGCAACGCCACCGCTCATTGTTCATCCAAACCCCCCGCAACGCTCACTGTTCATCCCATAGGCAGCATCAATCGGCTTCACTTAGCAGCAGTAGCGAAGGAATCGCTCGATCGGGTTCAGTTAACAGCCATCGATCGATCGCTCGGGTTCAGTAACGCGTAGCCTGCAGTGCAATCGCTCCGGTTCAGTTAGAGCCCAACGCCTCGCTCGGGTTTAGTTAGAGCCAACGCCTCGCACACACGCGCGTACGTGTATGAGAGAAACGCGCATCGCTCAGCCCCTGACCTCCCACCGTAACCGGGAACTCCCCGAAATTTTCCTCCAACTCGCTTCTACCATGGTTTTTTCTGTCATGGACGGCCCAAAGAATGTCATGCAGCTGCGTCTCCGGCCCACCCAGGATGAAAAGCCCATTTTCTGTCATGATTTTTTTCATAGAAGTAGGATCCCACCACATCTATGATGATACCGGGTTTTGTCACAATTATCATCATAGAAGTGTCATATGTATGACAGAAATTTTTTTCGTTCGGCCCAAAATGTCAGGGATGTTTCTTTTTTTGTAGTGTCAGCGAGTGAATCCGGGCTGTAGCAGCTGGGCTAACAGGACTCCAGAGAATCCGGGCTATAGCAGGCTAACAGGACTCCGGTAGACACCGCGTGACATTTCTCAGAAGGGATAGACACAGGAACGAAGAAGGACACATGCCGGCCAACCTAAGTGTTCCGGAGCAGTAGCAAGCTACCATGGCTCAGTGGAAGCACCAGGAGACATTTCCCGGTAAGAGAGGCTACCAAGGATAAACAACTAGGTTGTCGGATCCCACACATACCAATCATTTCAAATCATACACACAATATTCTCGATATGTGCAAATACAACATGGCATCACAACAAAACTCTCCAACTCAAAGTATTTATTCATTAGGCTCCGAGGATCCAAGTATTACAAACCTGGGTCTCATGACCCAACATATAGAGCATACAAGCAACAAGCGGAAGCATAAACATGTCTGAGTATAGACAACTACAAATGAAAAAGGCTGAGAAGCCTGACTATCTACAAGACCCTCCCAAGGGTATAAGATCGTAGCTGAGGTAACAAGCTAAACGTCGAAGTCCACGCAGAACTACTAGCGAGACTAAAGTCTCTCTACAAAAACATAAATTAAGCAAACGTGAGTACAAATGTACCCAGCAAGACTTACATCAAAACTACCTACATATGCATCAGTATCAATAAAGGGGTGGTGGAGTTCGACTACAGCAAGCCAGCTTTGACTTAGTGTCTATCCTGTACTACAACTGCTGGTAACTCTTTTGAGGTGGCGCACACGAGTCCACATATTCACCAATGAATACACCACTATGGATCCGCTCCCGTCTCCCTACAAGAACGCCATCCATAGCACTCACGCTTATCTTGCGCATTTTAGAGTATTCGCTTTCACTTGTCTATGAACGGTAAAGGCAACCCAGAAGTCCATTACCGCGAACGCGACTATTCGAATACATCATGTTAACCCTGCAGGGGTGTACTTCTTCACACACGCTCTCGCCACTTACCACCATGTACACGTCGTGTATCTCGGCAACCTTCAAGCGGAAGCCTGGCGAGGGAGTCGGCCATGACCTGACTAACCATGCAAGTCTCTAGTCCAGGTTTATCACCTATTCGGGTTCCATCCGCAAGGAGATCTAGCCGGGGTGTCGCTCACGGCCCCAAACGATGAGAGCAGGGTTCTTGGGGCACCAAACGGGCGGTACACCGTGCTTCGTGTCTCTACCGCATCGTAGCCCACCCCTAGGGTCAGCGCTATGCACGGCCCCCAACACATATCCTACAAACATCAGAAACTAGTTGCAACTCCTGGACAAGGATCAAGGCGATTAATAAGTCGAGAGGGGTCGAGTTACCGGAACCCAATGTGTGGTAGTAACTATTCATGGATCACAAACACAGAACTCAGTTCCTGAGGATGGTTTCAATGAGGCAACGCACCATGTACTCCTACATGGCCTCTCACCGCTACCTTTACCAAATCATGTTCACACACTTAGCTCTCAACAGTAAGACATGTTCACCACATTCCAATTCATCCCCGATGAATCAGACCTGACTCAACTCTAAGCAGTACCAAGCATGACAACAAGCATGAATAAGTATGCACATCAGGGATTAAACAACTCCTACTCATGCTAGTGGGTTTCATCTATTTACTGTGGCAATGATAGGTCATGCAGAGGAAAGGGGTTCAACTATCACAGCATGCAACAGTTGAATCGTTGTTGTCCTAATGCAGTAAAAGAGAGCAGAAGCGAGAGAGTGGGATGTATCGGAATGAACAAGGGGGGTTTGCTTGCCTGGCACTTCTGAAGATAGTATAGCTCTTCATCGGTGTCATCGAACTCATCGTGGAAACTACGTCCACTAAGAGGGGACAAATACCGGAAAATGGAGAAAGAACACAATCAATGCAATGCACAATATGATGCATGATCATGACATGGAAAAATGAGTGTGTTGGGCTAATGCAACTAAAACCGGGATGGTTTGAGCTTATTTGAATCAAAGATTCAAATACCAACTCAAGTTATGAGCTCATATAAGTGCATTATCATGTTTTGATCTAAACAGCAAGGTTAAGTTGTTTAATCATGCATGAAACCAGTACAGATGGAAATATTGGATTTTTCTAATAATTTTTCATATATAAATTATTTCATTTGGAGTTACGGTTGATTTTCTATGATTTTTAGAAGTTTAGGCAAATTTCTGAATTTAATAAATCATTTCTGATTTATTTAAAATCCAGAAAATGGTATACTGCATCAGCATGATGCTGGTGTGACGTCAGCAAGTCAACAGGGTTGACTAGGGTCAAACCTGACGTGTGGGGTCCGCGCGTTAGTGGCACAGCTAGTTAACATGTTAATTAACAGTAAGATTAGTCCTAAACTAAAAGTGTCAGCGGGTAGGGCCCACATGTCAGCGACTCACTAAGAGTCAAAATTGGTCAAAGTGACCGGCGGTTAGCCGTCGATGGCGTCGAGACGCGACGGAGGCGTCGGGGATGTCGCTCCGGTGACCATTTGGACGAAGAAGGCCACGAGCGAGGAGCTGGGGCTCGTTGGCGTCGTTACGAGCAAACGAGAGGGGCGAGGGTGGCCTGAGCTTGCCGGAAACGAGCTCGCAGCGACACGGTTACTATGGTGGCGCTGGTGTCGGGCGCTATAGAGCGCGGGCAAGCGAGTTCAAGGGCTCTACGGCATCCTGGCGTCACCACGAGCATGTCCGAGTACTCGGGCGCCACTTACGTGAGCTAAAATGACGGTGGTTCCAAGGTCGCCGGCGATGAACTCACGGGCACTTGCGACCGATGGCTACGGTGCGGAAACGAGCATGAGGAAGGAGGGGAAACGGAGGATAGCTCACGGGGACGTCGATGAGTAGCTCAACATGCTCGGGGACGCTCGGAGGTCGGCGAAACGAGCGACGGCGTTCGTCGGAGCAGACAAGGAAGATGGCGACGGTGACGACGCTGCAGGGCATCAGCGGAGGCGTTTTTCGGCTTGGAGCTTCACGGCATCGAGGCAGAGCTAGAGGTCACAGCCACAGGGCAAGGGGACGGCGCTGGGCGCGGTGCTTTGCGGCGCCGCACTCCTGCAGTGCTCGGGATGCCCCAGAGAGAGAGAGAGCAGAGGGGAGAGAGGCTGCGAGTGAGGGGAAAGGACCAGGGGGCTCGGGCGTCTCCAGGCACTCGGTCGAGGATGGGGGAGGAAGCAGGAGGTGGCGTCCGCTGCGCGCACGGGCGACACGCCTCTGCCAGTAGGCAGAGATAGACGAGGAGGAGGAGGAGGTGGGCTGGGCCAGCAAGCTGGGCCAACTGGGCTGCCAGGTAAGCCAGGTGGGTTCTAGCCCTTTTCTATTTTTGTTTCTGTTTTCTAATTTGTAGTTTGTATTTGATCTAGTTTTAAAACCAAATCAATTTATAAATCCTGAAAATATTCATGAGCACTTTCTGAACTATTTCAGTGGCCCACAATTAATTCCAACATTATTTGAGCACTTAAATTATTTATACTATTTAAATACCCAAAGTCAAATACAATAAGATTTAATTTAAAAATCCAGAATGGCCTAGAAATATGTGCATAATTTTTGGCAGAGGTTTTCACCCTTATAATAAATGATGAACTTTTCTAAAGGGAATTTTGGGATCATTGAAGTTATTTTTTATTTGAACCTAGTTGAATTCATTTGGTGCTAGGGTTTCAACATCCCCATTTCAAATTCATTTGAATTTTAAACATGATGACATGATGATCAAGCAAAGATAAAGGGGCTAAGCTCGGGCTGTGACATATCGGCCTTTGCACACATTTCTGATTACAGACCTATTTGTCGCGTATCACACACATCTTGTTATATTGAACCATTTTTGTTCTCTTTCCTAATCACAAACAGTTCATCCGAGTGAACCATATGTTGTACATCGCACACA
This sequence comes from Triticum urartu, assembly GCF_003073215.2. Classification (NCBI taxonomy): domain Eukaryota; kingdom Viridiplantae; phylum Streptophyta; class Magnoliopsida; order Poales; family Poaceae; genus Triticum; species Triticum urartu. The sequence goes on from NC_053023.1 coordinate 542,008,291, forward strand.
CCTTGATCGGGATGTCCGTTTCTTTTGTGTTGCCTAATCACAAACAGATCATCCGAGTGAACCGTATGCTGTACATCGCACACACCTTCATCTGGCTGCCCGTTTCTTTTGTTCCTCCTCGTCGCAAACAGTTAATTGAACTGAACCGTATGCCCTTCATCGCACATGCAACTAAAACCTGAACCGTGTTTGATGGATCCGTCATCGCAAATGTTTTATACATTTCTGATGGTTTTCCTACACCACCGTTTGCGATCATTGCATCGCACACAGTTTCTCGAAGGGTCTTTGATCATAGTGTCGCATTAGCAGCATCCTGCAGTATAACAGCACCTGTCGTTGAGCAGATCTTGGTCAGCTTGAAGCTGCTGCTTCTTCTTTTCAGGCTCCTTGTAGTGGCTATTAGCCGGCGCTTGAAGCGCTCCTGTTCAATGGGTTCCTCAGGTACGATAAAGTCTTCGTCGCTGAGGCTCACCTCATCCTCGGAGAGTGGAAGATAATTACTATCCTCCGAGTCTTCGTTTACAGCCTGTTCACAGGGCTAATTTTCCCATCTTCCTGATCGTCCTGTTCGGAAGTTGGCTCGACGGGGTCTTCTTGGTCTTCGGCGTCGCCCAGAGTATTTTTGTCTCTGGTGCCAGTATTGTTGTCTTTTCCACTTCGTGATTTAGAGCGGCGCCGCTGAAGTTGGCGCTTTACTTGAGTCTTCGGAGGTGTATCCTCAACTAGATTTTTCTCGTTATCGCCGTTACCCTCTTTGGGTGTATCCACCATGTACACGTCATACGAAGAGGTGGCCGTCCAGCGTTCGGTAAACGGCGGGTTTTGGGCCTGCTCTTCTCCGGCATCGTCGTCCATACCGTCGATGTCTTCGGAGCCGTAATCGAGCATGTCAGTTAAGTCCTCGACAATGGCTATGAAGTGGGTGGTGGGTGGGACGTAAAATTCCCCGCTCACAGACCCTAGTCTGGGCTGGGCATAGTTCGGACGTTGCCCCTCTATAATGACGAGGGATCGCATTAAGTCTAGAGCCTCTCTTAAAGGTGAGGTTCGGCCAAGGAGAAGAGAGTTCGTGGAGTACGGCTGGAAGGCAACTCCTTGGCCGAGCTCACACGATGTTGACTCCGAGGGTTCGGAGCCACTGTTCGGAGAAGATTTCGGCTTCATGATGATTGCTGCTGACGTTGTTTCCTCCGGCTCTCCCGTACTAGGCTTAATAGCCGCAGGGAGTCCGGTGGGCTCGGGAATCCCGTCTTCGGACCTAGTGACACGCCCTGGATTTAAGGCCAGAGCGGAGGTTGGGGTCGCGAACCCTTGGAAGATCAAGTCTCCTCAGATATCAGTGACATAATCTAGATTTCCAAAACTAATCTGGTGACCTGGGGCGTAGTTGTCGATCTACTCTAGATGGCCAAGTGAGTTGGCCCGCAGTGCGAAGCCGCCGAATACAAAGATCTGGCCGAGGAGAAAGACCTCCCTCAGGGCTGCATTGTTGTAAATGATTTATGGAGCCATCGAGCCTTTCGACGACGGCAAGTGGAACTCTCGATGAAAGCACCAATGTCGGTGTCAAAACCGGCAAATCTCGGGTAGGGGGTCCCGAACTCTGCGTCTAAGGATCGATGGTAATAGGAGACAGGGACACAATGTTTACCCAGGTTCGGACCCTCTTGATGGAGGTAATACCCTACGTCCTACTTGATTGACTTTGATGAATATAGGGGTTACAAGAGTTGATCTACCACGAGATTGTAATGGCTAAACCCTAATTGTATAGCCTGTATGATTATGATTGCCTCTACGGACTAAACCCTCGGGTTTATATAGACACCAGAGGGACCTAGGGTTATACAGAGTCGGTTTGCAGAGGAAGGAATCTTCATATCCGGACACCAAGCTTGCCTTCCACGCAAAAGAGAATCCTATCCGGACATGGGAAGAAGTCTTATGTCTTGTATCTTCATGGCCCACTAGTCCGGCCCATGTCACATAGCCCGAACGCCCGAGGACCCCTTAATCCAGGACTCCCTCAATGAGAAATTCATAAAACACACAAAACATGGCATTTTATTTTATTTAACTAATAAAAACAGAAAACAGAAGGTAGGGATAGAAGGTAGTGCTCACTAAATTCATCAACTTCATACCTCTCAAAAATGATCCATTCATAAGGTTGATCAAGTCTTATTAACAACCACTTTCGATTAGCATGAAATCGAAGAACTTTCGTCACTAAGTTACCTCAACGGGGATACGAATGTCTCCAATGATAAGCATTTCATATTTCTTTTTAATAGTAGGTAGAGGTAGTTGAAAACTTCCAATAGTGATTGTCAGAGATTTTTCAATAACATTAATACCATTCACTTGGAATTGTTTCTTCGGAAAGTGCACTATATGCTCATTACCATTGACATGAAAAGTGACCATGCTTTTATTGCAATCAATAACAGCCCCTGCAATATTCAAAAAGGTTCGCCAAGGATAATCGACATGTTGTCGTCCTCGGGCATCTCAAGTATAACAAAGTCAGTCAAAATAGTAACATTAGCAACAAAAACAGGCACATCCTCACAAATACTGATAGGTATGGCAGTTGATTTATCAGCCATTTGCAAAGATATTTCAATAGGTGTGAGTTTATTCAAATCAAGTCTTTTATATAAAGAAAAAGGCCTAATACTAACACCAGCTCCCAAATCACATAAATCGGTTTTCACATAATTTATTTTGATGGAGCAAGGTATAGTTGGTATTCTTGGATCTCCAAGTTTTTTAGGTACTCCATCTTTAAAAGTATAATTGGCAAGCATGGTGGAGATTTCCGCTTCCGGTAATTTTCTCTTATTGGTGATTATGTCTTTCATGTACTTTGCATAAGGAGGCATTTTTAAGATGTCAGTCAAGTGAGTATGCAAAAAGACTTGCCTCAGCATTTTAGCAAAGTGTTCAAATTCTTCATCATCTTTCTTTTTAGTTAGCTTAGGTATAAAGGGCATACGTTTTTGAACCCATGGTTCTCTTTCCTTACCGTGTTTTCTAGCAACAAAGTCTCTTTTATCACATCTTTTATTCTTGGGTTGTGGGTTATCAAGATCAACTGTTGGTTCTATCTCAGCATCATTGTCTGGTTCTTTATTATTTGTTTGAGTATTTTTATGAAACTCATCATTATCTTTTTCATTATCTGAAGGTGAGTGTTCATTACCAGATTGAGTTTCAGCATCAGAGATAGAAACTTCATTGTCATTATCAGGAGGTCTTTCTACTTCAGGTTCACTAGAGGCATGCAAAGTACTATCATTTTTCTTCTTCTTTTTCTTTTTAGAAGGACTAGGTGCATAAGTGTTAACCCTTTTAGAGTTTTGTTCAATTCTTTTTGGGTGTCCTTTGGGATAAAGTGGTTTCTAAGTCACCATACCTCCTCTAGTGGCTACTCTAACAGCAAAGCCATTTATATTATTGTTCATTTCATCTAACAACTCTCTTTGAGATTTAGCAACTTGTTCTAACTGAGTTTGAACCTTAGAAGCATGCTTCCCCACACCTCTAACATCATTTGAAATTCTAAATAACAAGTCACTCAAGCAAGAAATCATATCAGAATTGTATTTCAATTGTTTCATAACATTTGCATTGAAATGATCTTGTTTTCTAATGTAGTTTTCAAACTCATAAAGGCATTGGCTAGGGTGCATATTGTGAGGATTATCATTATCATTGAATTCCATTAGAGAATTTACCTCCACCACCTTAGGTGGTGGTGGTGTATCAAGCCCATTTATTTCTTCAATAGGAGGAATTTTTTTGACATCCTCAGCTTTAATACCTTTTTCCTTCATAGATTTCTTTGCCCCTTGCATATCTTCGGGACTGAGATATAAGATACCCCTGTTCTTCGGAGTGGGTTTAAGTGGTGTTTCAGGAAGTGTCCAATCATCATAATTTTTTAATATGTTATTCAATAATTCTTCAGCTTGCCCAATAGTTCGTTCCCTGAAAACACAACCAACGCGACTATCTAGGAAATCCCTAGAAGCATCTGTTAGTCTATTATAGAAGATATCAAGTATTTCATTTTTCTTAAGAGGATGATTAAGCAAAACATTAAGAAATTGGAGAAGCCTGCCCCAATCTTGTGGGAAACTCTCTTCTTCAATTTGCACAAAGTTAAATATTTCCTGTAAGGCAGCTTGTTTCTTATGAGCAGGAAAATATTTTTCAGAGAAGTAATAAGTCATATCCTGGGGACTACGCACACAACCAGGAGCAAGAGTATTGTACCAAGCTTTAGCATCACCCTTTAATGAGAAAGGAAATAATTTGAGAATATAATAATAGCGAATTTTCTCATCATGAGCAAAAAGGGTGGCTATATCATTCACCTTAGTAAGATGTGCCACAACAGTTTCAGTTTCATAACCATGGAAAGGATCAGATTCAATCAAAGTAATCAACTCTGGGTCGACAAAGAATTCAAAATCCTTATCATCAACAAAGATAGGTGAAGTACCAAACTGAGGATCACATTTCATTTTAGCATTCAGAGCCTTTGCTTTATACTTGCATAATATTTTTCCAGATCATCTCTATCCTTACAAGCAAGAATGTCTCTAGTTGTCTCCTCATTCATAACATATCCTTCTGGTACCTTAGGCAATTCATATATAGGAGGGCTAGCTCTAATAGGTGTTTCAGTTTCAAGCTCTGCATCGGTTTCAACAATTTCATCAGTTTCAACATTCTCAAAAGCTTTAGTTCTAGCAAGTTGTTCATCAAGAAATTTACCTGGTGGCACATTATCATCAAGCAAGGTACTAGCATCATCATAAATATCATTCATAGCAGAAGTAGCATCATCAATAACTTGCGACATATCAGGATTAATAGCATGTGATGGTGTTGCAAGCTTACTTATAACAGAAGGTGAATCAAGTGCAGAGCTAGATGGCAGTTCCTTACCTCCCCTCGTCTTAGAGGAAAAAATCTTAGTCTTAGCATCCTTCAGATTCTTCATAGTGACAGTTTGATAATAATACCAAGTGACTCAACAAATATAGCTATGCTCCCCGGCAACGGCGCCAAAAAAAGGTCTTGATAACCCACAAGTATAGGGGATCGCAACAGTTTTCGAGGGTAGAGTATTGAACCCAAATTTATATATTCGACACAAGGGGAGCCAAAGAATATTTGCAAGTATTATCAACTGAGTTGCCAATTCAGCCACACCTGGAGATAAATTATCTACAACGTGATCAGTAGCACAGTAATATGATAGCTTTGATAGTAGTGGTAGCAGCAACAACAGTAACAGTGATAGTAATAGTTTTGTAGCAGTGACAATAGTAACAATAGCAGTAGTAACTTAGCAAGATCAATATGTAGGAAAATCGTAGGCATTGGATCGGCGGTTTGTTGGATGATATTCATCATATAACAGTCATAACCTAGGGCGATACGGCACTAGCTCTAGTTCATAAAAATAATGTAGGCATGTATTCCGTAAATAGTCATACGTGCTTATGGAAAGTACTTGCATGACTTCTTTTGTCCTACCCTCCCGTGGCAGCGGGGTCCTATTGGAAACTAAGGGATATTAAGGCCTCCTTTTAATAGAGAACCAGAACAAAGCATTAACACACGGTGAATACATGAACTCCTCAAACTACGGTCATCACTGGGAAGTGTCCCGACTATTGTCACTCCGGGGTTGCCAAATCATAACATGTAGTAGATGACTATTGTCAGTGTTCTAGGAACCGGGGTACCCAGACTTGCCTGCCTGTGGCCCGCGGAGTGGCTCCACCGACGGCCTGGTACATCCCACCTTCAACACCAACAACACAAGACCCTCGCGAGGGGCCAAGCCGCGCAAGACGTACGACGCCAAGACCTCCAGAGGGAGCGGCCTACTTAGGCTGCCTCCTAAGGAGCGGAGATTTCTATGCGAGCCCTCACCTCGTGACGTTCGGATGACGCAAGCCATGACGACCAAGGCAAGGCAAGCGCCAGCGGGCGCAGTACAACAGGTTTCCTCTTTGGTGCTAAAGAGGCAAGCGCATGTGCGGAGTCATGAGGCATCAACCAAAGGTTTCCATTTCCATGCAACGAGACCAAAACCGCCAGGACGGCAGGACGGAGGTCATCGCCAAGCCCACCACGGCGTCATGACCAGAAGCTTTGCAGGCGAAGACCACCTTTCGTTAGGATAAGATGTACTAGTTGTCTCCCTTCGTATTTGGCCATTGTGGGATCCCTTCCCGCCTTCATTTTGGGGGAAGAGGACCAAGGCCACTATAAATATAGCCTAGCCACCACCTTAGACAGGGGATTGTGTAACACCCACGATGCAGCTATATCTCCCACGTGTCGGAGCATGACTTAGAGGCATAACCGCATAGTAGGCATGTCGCAAGAGGGGTAATCTTTACACATCCCATGTACTGAATAAGAGAGGGATAAAGAGTTGGCTTACAATTGCCACTTCACACACTACATAAATATAGCATTAGATCATCCAGAATACAATCAAGGTCTGACTACATAACCAAATAAAGAAAGACAACCCCTAATGCTAGATCCCCGATCGCCCAAACTGGGCTCCACTACTAATCAGCTGGAAATGAAACAACACAACAAACACGATCTTCATCGAGCTCCCACTTGAGCTTGGTTGCGTCATCTGCAATGGTATCATCGGCACCTGCAACTATTTGGTAGTATCTGTGAGCCACGAGGACTCAGCAATCTCACACCCGCGAGATCAAGACTATTTAAGCTTATGGGTAGGGAAAGGTAGTGAGGTGGAGCTGCAGCAAGCACTAAACATATATGTGATGGAAATATGCCCTAGAGGCAATAATAAAGTTATTATTTATTTCCTTATATCATGATGAATGTTTATTATTCATGCTAGAATTGTATTAACCGGAAACATAATACATGTGTGAATACATAGACAAAACAGAGTGTCACTAGTATGCCTCTACTTGACTAGCTCGTTGATCAAAGATGGTTATGTTTCCTAACCATAGACATGAGTTGTCATTTGATTAACGGGATCACATCATTAGGAGAATGATGTGATTGACTTGACCCATTCCGTTAGCTTAGCACTTGATCGTTTAGTTTGTTGCTATTGCTTTCTTCATAACTTATACATGTTCCTATGACTATGAGATTATGCAACTCCCGTTTACCGGAGGAACACTTTGTGTGCTACCAAACATCACAACGTAACTGGGTGATTATAAAGGTGCTCTACAGGTGTCTCCGAAGGTACTTGTTGGGTTGGCGTATTTCGAGATTAGGATTTGTCACTCTGATTGTCGGAGAGGTATCTCTGGGCCCTCTCGGTAATGCACATCACTCAAGCCTTGCAAGCATTGCAACTAATAAGTTAGTTGCGGGATGATGTATTACGGAACGAGTAAAGATACTTGCCGGTAACGAGATTGAACTAGGTATTGAGATACCAACGATCGAATCTCGGGCAAGTAACATACCGATGACAAAGGGAACAACGTATGTTGTTATGCGGTCTAACCGATAAAGATCTTCATAGAATATGTAGGAGCCAATATGAGCATCTAGGTTCCTCTATTAGTTATTGACTGGAGATGTGTCTCGGTCATGTCTACATAGTTCTCGAACCAGTAGGGTCCGCACGCTTAAAGTTCGGTGACGATCGTAATTAGGGTTTTTGTGTTTTGATGTACCGAAGGTTGTTTGGAGTCCCAGATGTGATCACGGACATGACGAGGAGTCTCGAAATGGTCGAGACATAAAGATTGATATATTGGAAGCCTATATTTGGATATCAGAAACGTTCGGGGTGAAATCGAGATTTTATAGGAGTACCGGGGGTTAACGGAACCCCCCCCCCCGGGGGGGGGGGGTTATTGGGCCTACATGGGTCATAAGGGAGAAGAGGAGGGCCGGCCAGGGAAGGCCGCGCGCCCCCTGCCCCCTAGTCCAAATAGGACAAGGAAGGGGGGCGGCGCCCCCCTTTCCTCTTTCTCCCTTCCTCCTTCCTTTTCAAACAAGGCAAGAGGGGGGAGTCCTGCTCCCGGTTGGAGTAGGACTCCTCCAGGCGCACCCATAGGGCCAGCCGCACCTCCCCCTCTCCCTCCTTTATATACTGAGGCAAGGGGGCACCCCATGACACACAAGTTGATCCTCGTGATCGTTCCTTAGCCGTGTGCGGTGCCCCCTTCCACCATATTCCACCTTGGTCATATCGTAGCGGTGCTTAGGAGAAGCCCTGCGTCGGTAGAACATCATCACCATCATCACGCCGTCGTGCTGACGAAACTCTCCCTCAATGTTTTGCCTGATTGGAGCTCGAGGGACGTCACCGAGTTGAACGTGTGCAGAACTCGGAGGTTCCGTACGTTCGGTACTTGGATCGGTCGGATCGGGAAGACGTACGACTACTTCCTCTACGTTGTGTCAACACATCCGTTGCCGGTCTACGAGGGTACGTAGACAACACTCTCCCCTCTCGTTGCTATGCATCACCATGATCTTGCATGTGCGTAGGAAATTTTTTGAAATTACTGCGTTCCCCAACAGTGGCATCCGAGCCAGGTTTTATGCGTTGATGTTGTGCACGAGTAGAACACAAGTGAGTTGTGGGCGATATAAGTCATACTGCTTACCAGCATGTCATACTTTGGTTCGGCGGTATTGTTGGATGAAGCGTCCCGGACCGACATTACGCGTACGCTTACGCGAGACTGGTTCTACCGACGTGCTTTGCACACAGGTGGCTGGCGGGTGTTAGTTTCTCCAACTTTAGTTGAACCAAGTGTGGCTACGCCCGGTCCTTGCGAAGGTTAAAACAGCACCAAATTGTCAAACTATCATTGTGGTTTTGATGCGTAGGTAAGAACGGTTCTTGCTAAGCCCGTAGCAGCCACGTAAAACTTGCAACAACAAAGTAGAGGATGTCTAACTTGTTTTTGCAGGGCATGTTGTGATGTGATATGGTCAAGACATGATGCTAAATTTTATTGTATGAGATGATCATGTTTTGTAACCGAGTTATCGGCAACTGGCAGGAGCCATATGGTTGTCACTTTATTGTATGCAATGCAATTGCGCTGTAATGCTTTACTTTATCACTAAGCGGTAGCGATAGTCGTGGAAGCATAAGATTGGCGAGACGACAACGATGCTACGATGGTGATCAAGGTGTCACGCTGGTGATGATGGTGATCATGAAGGTGCTTCGGAGATGGAGATCACAAGCACAAGATGATGATGGCCATATCATATAACTTATATTGATTGCATGTGATGTTTATCTTTTATGCATCTTATCTTGCTTTGATTGACGGTAGCATTATAAGATGATCCCTCACTAAATTATCAAAGTATAAGTGTTCTCCCTGAGTATGCAACGTTGCGAAAGTTCTTCATGCTGAGACACCACGTGATGATCGGGTGTGATAGGCTCTACGTTCAAATACAACAGGTGCAAAACAGTTGCACACGCGGAATACTCAGGTTTAACTTGACGAGCCTAGCATATAACAGATATGGCCTCGGAACACGGAGACCGAAAGGTCGAGCGTGAATCATATAGTAGATATGATCAACATATTGATGTTCACCATTGATACTACTCCATCTCACCTGATGATCGGACATGGTTTAGTTGATTTGGATCACGTGATCACTTAGAGGATTAGAGGGATATGTTTCTAAGTGGGAGTTCTTAAGTAATATGATTGATTAAACTTAAATTTATCATGAACTTAGTACCTGATAGTATCTTGCTTGTCTATGTTTGATTGTAGATAGATGGCTCGTGCTGGTGTTCCGTTGAATTTTAATGCGTTCCTTGAGGAAGCAAAGTTGAAAGGTGATGGTAGCAATTACATGGACTGGGTCCGTAACTTGAGGATTATCCTCATTGCTGCACAGAAGAATTACATCCTGGAAGCACTGCTAAGTGCCAAGCCTGCTACAGGAGCAACACCAGATGTTATGAACGTCTGGCAGAGCAAAGCTGATGACTACTCGATAGTTCAGTTTTCCATGCTTTACGGCTTAGAATCGGGTCTTCAATGACGTTTTGAACGTCATGGAGCATATGAGATGTTCCAGGAGTTGAAGTTAATATTTCAAGCAAATGCCCGGATTGAGAGATATGAAGTCTCCAATAAGTTCTATAGCTGCAAGATGGAGGAGAATAGTTCTGTCAGTGAACATATACTCAAAATGTCTGGGTATCATAATCACTTGACTCAATTGGGGGTTAATCTTCCTATTGATAGTGTCATTGGCAGAGTTCTTCAATCACTGCCACCAAGCTACAAAAGCTTCGTGATGAACTATAATATGCAAGGGATGAATAAAACTATTCCTGAGCTTTTCGCGGTGCTAAAAGCCGCGGAGGTAGAAATCAAGAAGGAGCATCAAGTGTTGATGGTCAATAAGACCACCAGTTTCAAGAAAAAGGGCAAAGGGAAGAAGAAAGGGAACTTCAAGAAGAACAGCAAACAAGTTGCTGCTCAGGAGAAGAAACCCAAGTCTGGACCTAAGCCTGAGACTGAGTGCTTCTACTGCAAGCAGACTGGTCACTGGAAGCGGAACTGCCCCAAGTATTTGGCGGATAAGAAGGATGGCAAAGTGAACAAAGGTATATGTGATATACATGTTATTGATGTGTACCTTACTAATGCTCGCAGTAGCACCTGGGTATTTGATACTGGTTCTTTTGCTAACATTTGCAACTCGAAATAGGGGCTACGGATTAAGCGAAGATTGGCTAAGGACGAGGTGACGATGCGCGTGGGAAATGGTTCCAAAGTCGATGTGATCGCGGTCGGCACGCTACTTCTACATCTACCTTCGGGATTAGTATTAGACCTAAATAATTGTTATTTGGTGCCAGCGTTGATTATGAACATTACATCTGGATCTTGTTTAATGCGAGACGGTTATTCATTTAAATCAGAGAATAATGGTTGTTCTATTTATATGAGTAATATCTTTTATGGTCATGCACCCTTGAAGAGTGGTCTATTTTTGATGAATCGCGATAGTAGTGATACACATATTCATAATGTTGAAATCAAAAGATGTAGAGTTGATAATGATAGTGCAACTTATTTGTAGCACTACCGTTTAGGTCATAACGGTGTAAAGCGCATGAAGAAACTCCATACTGATGGACTTTTGGAACCACTTGATTATGAATCACTTGGTACTTGCGAACCGTGCCTCATGGGTAAGATGACTAAAACACCGTTCTCCGGTACTATGGAGAGAGCAACGGATTTGTTGGAAATCATACATACAGATGTATGTGGTCCAATGAATGTTGAGGCTCGTGGCGGATATCGTTATTTTCTCACCTTCACAGATGATTTAAGCAGATATGGGTATATCTACTTAATGAAACATAAGTCTAAAACATTTGAAAAGTTCAAAGAATTTCAGAGTGAAGTTGAAAATCATCGTAACAAGAAAATAAAGTTTCTACGATCTGATCGTGGAGGAGAATATTTGAGTTACGAGTTTGGTCTACATTTGAAACAATGCGGAATAGTTTCGCAACTCACGCCACCCGGAACACCACAGTGTAATGGTGTGTCCGAACGTCGTAATCGTACTTTACTAGACATGGTGCGATCTATGATGTCTCTTACTGATTTACCGTTATCGTTTTGGGGTTATGCTTTAGAGACGGCTCCATTCACGTTAAATAGGACACCATCGAAATCCGTTGAGACGACGCCTTATGAACTGTGGTTTGGCAAGAAACCAAAGTTGTCGTTTCTGAAAGTTTGGGGCTGCGATGCTTATGTGAAAAAGATTCAACCTGATAAGCTCGAACCCAAATCGGAGAAATGTGTCTTCATAGGATACCCAAAGGAGACTGTTGGGTACACCTTCTATCACAGATCCGAAGGCAAGACTTTTGTTGCTAAATTCGGAGTTTTTCTAGAGAAGGAGTTTCTCTCGAAAGAAGTGACTGGGAGAAAAGTAAAACTTGATGAGGTAACTGTACCTGCTCCCTTATTGGAAAGTAGTACATTACAGAAACTGGTTTCTGTGACACCTGCACCAATTAGTGATGAAGCTAATGATAATGATCATGAAACTTCAGATCAAGTTACTACCGAACCTCGTAGATCTACCAGAGTAAGATCCGCACCAGAGTGGTATGGTAATCCTATTATGGAAATCATGCTACTAGATCATGATGAACCTACGAACTATGAAGAAGCGATGGTGAGCCCAGATTCCGCAAAATGGCTAGAAGCCATGAAATCTGAGATGGGACCCATGTATGAGAACAAAGTGTGGACTTTGGTTGACTTGCCCGTTGATCGGCAAGCAATTGAGAATAAATGGATCTTCAAGAAGAAGACTGACACTGACGGTAATGTTACTGTCTACTAAGCTCGACTTGTTGCAAAAGGTTTTTGACAAGTTCAAGGGATTGACTACGATGAGACCTTCTCACCCGTAGTGATGCTTAAGTCTATCCGAATCATGTTAGCAATTGCCGCATTTTATGATTATGAAATTTGGCAAATGGATGTCAAAACTGCATTCCTGAATGGATTTCTGGAAGAAGAGTTGTATATGATACAACCAGAAGGTTCTGTCGATCCAAAGGGAGCTAACAAAGTGTGCAAGCTCCAGGGATCCATTTATGGACTGGTGCAAGCCTCTCGGAGTTGGAATAAACGCTTTGATAGTGTGATCAAAGCATTTGGTTTTGTACAGACTTTTGGAGAAGCCTGTATTTACAAGAAAGTGAGTGGGAGCTCTGTAGCATTTCTGATATTATATGTGGATGACATATTATCGATTGGAAATGATATAGAATTTCTGGATAGCATAAAGGGATACTTGAATAAGAGTTTTTAAATGAAAGACCTCGGTGAAGCTGCTTACATATTGGGCATTAAGATCTATAGAGATAGATCAAGACGCTTAATTGGACTTTCACAAAGCACATACCTTGACAAGGTTTTGAAGAAGTTCAAAATGGATCAAGCAAAGAAAGGGTTCTTGCCTGTGTTACAAGGTGTGAAGTTGAGTAAGACTCAATGTCCGACCACCGCAGAAGATAGAGAGAAAATGAAAGATGGTTCCTATGCTTCAGCCATAGGCTCTATCATGTATGCAATGCTGTGTACCAGACCTGATGTGTGCCTTGCTATAAGTCTAGTAGGGAGGTACCAAAGTAATCCAGGAGTGGATCACTGGACAGCGGTCAAGAACATCCTAAAATACCTGAAAAGGACTAAGGATATGTTTCTCATATATGGAGGTGACAAAGAGCTCATCGTAAATGGTTACATTGATGCAAGCTTTGACACTGATCCGGACGATTCTAAATCGCAAACCGGATACGTGTTTTTACTGAACGGTGGAGCTGTCAGTTGGTGCAGTTCTAAACAAAGCGTCGTGGCGGGATCTACATGTGAAGCGGAGTACATAGCTGCTTCGGAAGCAGCAAATGAAGGAGTCTGGATGAAGGAGTTCATATCCGATCTAGGTGTCATACAGTGACGCCCCCAGACCGTCGCTCAGTTTCCCTTCCTTTTATTTTAGTTGTTGATGTGTGTGTTTTTATGTTTGTTGCATTATCATATTTATTTTTGCATATTTCATTCTTGTATGTCTTGCCATGATCATGTCGAATGCCTTTGTCATATTTTGCATTGTATCATGATCTTCTTGCTTGTTGTTGCATGTGCATTTTATTTGTGTATGTCTTGGTGTGATCTCTTTCTCTTCTTCTCCATTGATTTTGGCATCTTCACCCCTTCAAGTTAGTCCATCTCCAAGCAAACCCCATCTCCTTCTTCCTTTCTTCTAAATTCTAGCCATTTACTCGAGTGACATTTTTCCTGCCTCAAATAATGTTCACTTTTTCCCTGTAAATCCAACACGTTTCATTTAACCTTTCTGTCAAGTTTCAGCTCTTTTGAAGATGATTTGGTTCGGTTCAAAAATGACTCAAGTTTTAAGTTAATTCAAACTTGGTTTATTTTTCTACCTCTAAAAATGGCCAAAGAAATTTATTCAAATAGTGCATATCTCCAGGAGCTCATTTTAATTCTCATCCTTGCTTCTACCTTCTCCATGCTCTCTGTGCTTTTCTGTATCTTTTTCCTGTCTGAAGGAATTCAGAAAAAGAGAGTAGCAGCTCTGTGCAGCAGAGAGCAGGCCCAGCAGCGCGCAGCCCAGCAAACCCACAGCCTTCTAAGGCCCAGCCGGTGCCCTCCCCACTGGGCCGGCCTCCAGGCCCACCTAAACTAACCCTAGCCGCCTCCTGCCCGATCCATTGCTCCCTTCCCTCGTTTTCCCTCAGCACCGCCAGAGTCCTCCCTCTCGATCCCTTCTCTCACCCTCGTTCCCTCCCAACGCCGTCGTCCACTCATGCACACCCGCACCGCGCCCCGCAGCCAGCGCCAGGAGCTCGCGTCCCCTTGCCTCCCTCTACTGCACCGCGTCGCCGGATCACCGCTGCCTCCCTACCTCCGGCGAGGGGCGCTACCCTGAACCTTCTTGTGGAGCGGACGGCCATGGAGACCACCGTGCTGGCCCCAAGTGCGTCGCCCGTGCTCCTTCCCTGCCTCAGACGCCTCGCCGGTTGACGAGGCCACGACCAAGCTGGAGCCTCCTCTCCTCCCTCTGCTTCGCGCCTCCCGAGCGGCGACTGGGATGTTCTTCCTCCTGCTGGAACCAGGAGCGCTGACGCCCTTGACCCGCCTCGCCGTCACCATGGACTAAAGCCGCGCCTCGGTTGCTTCTTGTACGCAGCCGCCGTCCTCTCCTTCCTCCTGCCCGGTTCCCCCTGCTGCCTTGCCGCCGTCGAGCTGCGCCGCAGCGCCGACCTCGCTCTGCCCTTGCAGCTGCTGCTTCGTCACCTCGCGCCCGCGCCTCTTCCTCCCTCCGTTCGGCCGCAAGCGCGCCACCGCCTTCTTCGAGCAGCAGCAGCGTGTTTCGCTGCCTGCTGACGAGCACCCGACCCGGCCTTCTCCTACTGCTACCTTGAGAAGTACCACCACGACCTGCATGCCCTGTCCGCCGTAGTGGACGACCGCGACGCCCCACTGTCATCATGCACCTCCACTTGTTGTTGCTGTTGACGTCAAGTTCGATCACCGAACATGGATTAGCGCCAAGTACCACAGCGGCCAGCATTTGGATTCGACAAGTTCGACGACGCGTGTACAACTACATTACCGAAACCGCCAAGTACCTCTACTCACGGATGCGTCAAGGTCGTCTCAGATATCGCCAAGTACACCACCGAAAAGACCACGGATGCTCGAACGGGTACTGAAACGAACGCTGAGTACCACGACACGACCATCGACATGTACCCCTACGCCGCACCGAAGCGCCAAGTTCCTTTCCGAACGCGTGTACGACTACCATGGCCGAAAGTACCGTATACCACTACCGTCTCCAAAGAACCGTGTAACGGAACCGTCAAGTTCGACTACCACCAACATGTACAACTACCGTCGCCGAGATCGCGAAAACCTCTTCCGTCGACCCTAGATGCATGCGAGAACGACTACTTCCACTATGAATGTCCCGAGAACGTCTACTTCCTCTACTTTGCACCGAACGAGAACCGTCCCGTTTGCACGCTTCGAAGGTATAACCCCGAGACGACGCCCGTGAACGAATGAATGCATCTTGTATGAGATGCACCCTTGTTTTGCCTCGAGTCTGAACTATCGGTGCACGTTGCCCCTCTTTTTCCTTGCCACCGACATGTGGGAACCCGGTAACCGGGATCACCACACCATCTTTTGCACGCTCCCGCCACACTTTCTTTTGCACCGATGTCTCAATGAGTTGTCGGAACCGGAACGTTGTCGTGGCACCGTTTCTTTATCGTCGCTGTGGCACCCCTTTCTTTCTATTACGGTGACAAATGCTTCCTAATGCTCTTGTCAACTTTTAATAAAAATTGCATCAACTTGAACATGTCATCCGCATCATGTTAACAACTTTAAGATGGTTAAAATTTGTTGTTGCTTTAAAAATTGCTAATGCATATGGGGACTTACCGGATTTGTTATTTGTTATATCCGGCTCCATTTAAGTTGTTTAGATGATATAGTTTTGTTATGCTTCACCTCTTGCCATGTTAACCAACATTTAATATTGTTGGGTACCTAACCGGGAGAGAACTAAATAATTAATGTGGTGTTCCGTCAATATGCAACTCGTTGCATATTGAGCTCCACTTAATTTGTAGTATTTGCTTGTGCACTTTGCCATGCCATGCCTAATTAAACCGAACATGCATCATACTTGATTGTGCATCATGCCATGCTTATGTGGTGGTTGTTTACTATGTTGTTTGCTTCTTTCCAGTGTTGCTTCTTCGGGTTAGTTCCGATAATGTCGCGTTTGTGAGGATTCGCTCGACTACGTCCGTTTGTCTTCTTCATGGACTCGTTCTTCTCCCTTGCGGGATCTCAGGCAAGATGACCATACCCTCGAAATCACTTCTATCTTTGCTTGCTAGTTGCTTGCTCTTTTGCTATGCCTATGCCGCGATACCTACCACTTGCTTATCATGCCTCCCATATTGTTGAGCCAAGCCTCTAACCCACCTTATCCTAGTAAACCGTTGTTTGGCTATGTTACCGCGTTGCTCAACCCCTCTTATAGCGTTGTTAGTTGCAGGTGAAGATTGGAGTTTGTTCCTTGTTGGAACATGGATATTTTGTTGGGATATCACAATATCTCTTATTTATTTAACGCATCTATATACTTGGTAAAGGGTGGAAGGCTCGGCCTTATGCCTGGTGTTTTGTTCCACTCTTGCCGCCCTAGTTTCCGTCATATCGGTGTTATGTTCCCGGATTTTGCGTTCCTTACGCGGTTGGGATATTATGGGAACCCCTTGACAGTTCGCCTTGAATATAACTCCTCCAGCAATGCCCAACCTTGGTTTTACCATTTGCCACCTAGCATTTTTTTCCCTAGGGTTCTGCAGACTCAAGGGTCATCTTATTTAAACCCCCCTGGGCCAGTGCTCCTCTGAGTGTTGGTCCGACCGAGCAGACTACGGGGCCACCTCGGGGAAACTTGAGGTTTGGTTTTACTCGTAGGATGTCTCATCTGAGTGTGCCCTGAGAACGAGATATGTGCAGCTCCTATCGGGATTTGTCGGCACATTCGGGCGGTGTTGCTGGACTTGTTTTATCTTTGTCGAAGTTGTCTTGTAGAACCGAGATACCGAGTCTAATCGGAATGTCTCGGGAGAAGGTTTATCCTTCATTGACCGTGAGAGCTTGTGATGGGCTAAGTTGGGACACCCCTGCAGGGATTTGAACTTTCGAAAGCCGTGCCCGCAGTTATGGGCAGATGGGAATTTGTTAATGTCCGGTTGTAGAAAACCTGAAGTTGACCTTATTTAAAATACATCAACCGCGTGTGTAACCGTGATGGTCTCTTTTCGGCGGAGTCCGGGAAGTGAACATGGTGTTGGAGTTATGTTTGACGTAGGTTGTTCTAGGATCACTTCTTGCTCATAGGTGTTCGACCGTGCCTTCTCTTCTCGCTCTCATTTGCGTTGTTAGCCACCATATATGCTAGTCGCTTGCTGCAGCTCCACCTCATACCTTTACCTTACCCATAAGCTTAAATAGTCTTGATCATGAGGGTGTGAAATTGCTGAGTCCCCATGACTCACAAATACTTCCAAAACCAGCTTGCAGGGCCGATGATACCGTGCAGGTGAGGCAACCGAGCTCAAGGAGGAGCTCTATGAAGATCGGGTTCTTTATGTTGTTCCGTTTCCAGTTGATCGGTAGTGGAGCCCAGTTGGGACGATCGGGGATCTGTGTAGCATTTGGGGTAGTCTTCTTTCATTTTGGTTCCATAGTCGGACCTTGTGTGTATCTGGATGATGTAATGTTATATTCATGTATTGTGTGAAGTGGCGATTGTAAGCCAACTATGTATCTCTTTCCCTTATGTAATACATGGGTTGTGTGAAGATTACCTCACTTGCGACATTGCTTTCAATGCGGTTATGCCTCTAAGTCGTGCTTCAACACGTGGGAGATATATCCGCATCGAGGGCGTTACACATACCTAGTGCATCGGGTCCAATGAAAATCTTTTGTAACAATACTAGTGCAATTGCCTTGGCGAAGGAATCCAGATTTCACAAGAGAACTAAGAACATCAAGAGACGCTTCAATTCCATTCGGGATTTAGTCCAAGTGGGAGACATAGAAATTTGCAAGATACATACGGATCTGAATGTTGCAGACCCGCTGACTAAGCCTCTTCCACGAGCAAAACATGATCACCACCAAGGCTCCATGGGTGTTAGAATCATTACTGTGTAATCTAGATTATTGACTCTAGTGCAAGTGGGAGACTGAAGGAAATATGCCCTAGAGGCAATAATAAAGTTATTATTTATTTCCTTATATCATGATGAATGTTTATTATTCATGCTAGAATTGTATTAACCGAAAACATAATACATGTGTGAATACATAGACAAAACAGAGTGTCACTAGTATGCCTCTACTTGACTAGCTCATTGATCAAAGATGGTTATGTTTCCTAACCATAGACATGAATTGTCATTTGATTAACGGGATCACATCATTAGGAGAATGATGTGATTGACTTGACCCATTCCGTTAGCTTAGCACTTGATCGTTTAGTTTGTTGCTATTGCTTTGTTCATAACTTATACATGTTCCTATGACTATGAGATTATGCAACTCCCGTTTACCGAAGGAACACTTTGTGTGCTACCAAACGTCACAACGTAACTGGGTGATTATAAAGGTGCTCTACAGGTGTCTCCGAAGGTACTTGTTGGATTGGCGTATTTCGAGATTAGGATTTGTCACTCGGATTGTCGGAGAGGTATCTCTGGGCCCTCTCGGTAATGCACATCACTCAAGCCTTGCAAGCATTGCAAATAATAAGTTAGTTGCGGGATGATGTATTACGGAACGAGTAAAGAGACTTGCCGATAACGAGATTGAACTAGGTATTGAGATACCGACGATCGAATCTCGGGCAAGTAACATACCGATGACAAAGGGAACAACGTATGTTGTTGTGCAGTCTGACCGATAAAGATCTTCGTAGAGTATGTAGGAGCCAATATGAGCATCCAGGTTCCGCTATTGGTTATTGACCGGAGACGTGTCTCGGTCATGTCTACATAGTTCTCAAACCCGTAGGGTCCGCACGCTTAAAGTTCGGTGACGATCGTAATTAGGGTTTTTGTGTATTGATGTACCGAAGGTTTTTCGGAGTCCCGGATGTGATCACGGACATGACGAGGAGTCTCGAAATGGTCGAGACATAAAGATTGATATATTGGAAGCCTATATTTGGATATCGGAAACGTTCCGGGTGAAATCGGGATTTTACCGGAGTACCGTGGGGGTTACCGGAACCCCCCCCCCCCCCGGGGGTTATTGGGCCTACATGGGCCATAAGGGAGAAGAGGAGGGCCGGCCAGGGCAGGCCGCGCACCCCCTCCCCCCCTAGTCTGAATAGGACAAGGAAGGGGGGCGGCACCCCCCTTTCCTCTTTCTCCCTTCCTCCTTCCTTTTCCAACAAGGCAAGAGGGGGGAGTCCTACTCCCGGTTGGAGTAGGACTCCTCCAGGCGCACCCATAGGGCCGGCCGCACCTCCCCCTCTCCCTCCTTTATATACTGAGGCAAGGGGGCACCCCATGACACACAAGTTGATCCTCGTGATCGTTCCTTAGCCGTGTGCGGTGACCCCTTCCACCATATTCCACCTCGGTCATATCGTAGCGGTGCTTAGGCGAAGCCCTGCGTCGGTAGAACATCATCACCGTCATCACACCGTCGTGGTGACGAAACTCTCCCTCAATGTTTTGCTGGATCGGAGCTCGAGGTACGTCACCGAGTTGAACATGTGCAGAACTCGGAGGTGCCGTACGTTCGGTACTTGGATCGGTCGGATCAGGAAGGCGTACGACTACTTCCTCTACGTTGTGTCAACGCTTCCGTTGCCGGTCTACGAGGGTACGTAGACAACACTCGCCCCTCTCGTTGCTATGCATCACCATGATCTTGCGTGTGCGTAGGAAATTTTTTGAAATTACTGCGTTCCCCAACAATATGGAGAATAACATACGCAAACAAGAGCAAGAAGAGAAGCAAGGCAACGGTCGTGAACTAGAAGTGATCAAGAAGTGATCCTAAAACTACTTACGTTCAAGCATAACACCAAAACTGTGTTCACTTCCCGGACACCGCCGAAAAGAGACCATCATGGCTACACACGTGGTTGATGCATTTTAATTAAGTTAAGTGTCAAGTTCTCTACAACCGGATATTAACAAATTCCCATCTGCCCATAACCGCGGGCACGGCTTTCGAAAATTCATAACCCTGCAGGGGTGTCCCAACTTTTCCCATCACAAGCTCTCACGGTCAACGAAGGATATTCCTTCTCCCAGGATGACCCGATCAGACTCGGAATCCTAGTTACAAGATATTTCAACAATGCTAAAACAAGACCAGCAAAGCCACCTAAATGTGCCGACAAATCCCGATAGGAGCTGCACATATCTCGTTCTCAGGGCACACCGGATGGGCAAGACGTCGGGTTGGCATAGACCCTGGTTGCCCAGGGGCACCGAACATTGCCCAGTTTGGACCAACACTTAGAGAAGCACTGGCCCAGGGGGATTAAAATAAAGATGACCCTCAGGAGCGCGACTCCCAAGGTAAAAGTAGGTGGTGGTGAGGCAAATAGTAAAACTAAGGTTGGGCCTTGCTGGAGGAGTTTTATTCAAAGCGAACTGTCAAGGGGTCCCCATAACACCCAACCGTGTAAGGAACGCAAAATCAAGGAACATAACACCGGTATGATGGAAACTAGGGCGGCAAGAGTGGAACAAAACACCAGGCATAAGGCCGAGCCTTCCACCCTTTACCAAGTATATAGGTGCATTAAAGTAAACAACATATAATAATGATATCCCAACAGTAAACATGTTCCAACAAGGAACAAACTCCAATCTTCACATGCAACTAGCAACGCTATAAAAGGGGCTGAGCAAAGCGTTAACATAGCCAAACAATGGTTTGCTAGGACAAGGTGGGTTAGAGGTTTGACATGGCAATATGGGAGGCATGATATAGCAAGTGGTAGGTATCGCGGCATAGCAAAAGAGTGAGCAACTAGCAAGCAAAGATAGAAGTGATTTCGAGGGTATGGTCATCTTGCCTGGGATCCTGCAAGGAAGAAGAACGAGTCTAGGAAGAAGACAAATGGACGTAGTCGAACGGATCCTCACAAACGCGACGTTATCGGAACTAACCCGAAGAAGCATCACCGGAAAGAAGCAAACAACATGGTAAACAACCATCACATAATCATGGCATGATGCACAACCAAGTATGATGCATGTATGATTTAATGAAGCATGGCAAAAGTGCAAAAGATAACAGCATCACAGACTTAGTGAAAATAACAACATGTCAGGAATTACATCAGGAAGCAATGTTCAAAGCAAGATAACAACCTGCTACAGGAACAGGACATAGCAAAGCAAGGAATGGCATGAATCTACTCAAAGCATATAACAAAGGTCCCTTACTGACCATAAGCCAAAAGGGATCAGAAGATATGATGGCACCCATGTAAACATAGCAAGTTTCTTTAACAGATTCAGATTTGGCAGAAAACTGGACGTGGCAAAAATAGAATTATGAAGGCATGTTTGCGAGCTCGATGCACTCAACACAAGGCATTGCATGACAAACTAAGCATACTACCAGCAAGAAGACATGATCAAGAAGCTAACCATGGCAAGAATAGGTTAATAGCATGCATAGATCAATTACAACAACCTTGGCAAAATTGACTAACATGTAAACAATCTGCCAGGAACATTTTATAGCAAAAGTAGAGCAAGATTGAGTCATGCTAGGGTACTCCATAAATGCAAACAGGGACATGGATGGATAGAGCATAACCATATGCCCAAATCATCCTTACTGAACATACTCAATAGAGGCATGGATCTCTCTGTAGCAACATGAATACATGGCATAAAAATAACAGCAGGGAAATGACTTAGTGAAATTCTAAGTCCCTGAAATCAGCAACACCACGAGAGCTACTTTGCACGCTTGTGCTAGTCACCACATTGATCACAAAAATACATGGCATACACCCCTGTAAGTATGGCATGGCATAGCCCAAAACACATGTAGAGCTCATGCCCATATGCAGCACACAACAATCATGGCAAAAATGACAAATGATCATAAACTGATAAGAAGCAGGAACTAACATTCTATAGCACTCTTGCATCAGTCATTAGGGCATCAAGATGGACTCAAACAAGCATGGTGCAATGGAACAAAATGAAGAGGACATCATGATGAACATTTTGATATATCATGCGCATGAAACGGAGCTATGATGATGAAGTTATGACATGATGAACAGGGGCATACAAAGTTGCAGAAAAGGGACTTAGAAGAAAATTCAACCTCGGATCTAGGGTTGACTCCGGGCATGAGGATCGAGGATCGACGGCGATGCAGTTGGGATTCGTCGGGAGCTCGCCGAAAATGAAGGGGAGAGGTCGCCGGAGTGCGGGGACGCCGGATCCAGCCGGCCCGTGGCCGGATCTGGCCGAAGGCACGCGGTGGCGGGCGGCGCTGCTGGAGGCGAGGGCGAGCCGCGGGCGAGCGGAGCGGCGGCGTCCGGCGCGGCTGCGCGAGGCAAGGCGGTGGCCGGCGGCGAGCGAGCGGGGCGGCGCCGGCGAGCACAGGCGGCGGGGCACGCGAACGGGCGGCGGCGCTGGGCCCACGGGGGCCGGACGCGGGCTTGGCGGGCCGCGGCGGGCGCGGGGCGCTACGGGACACGCGGCGGTGGCGGATAGGGTGGACGGTGGCGGCGGACATGTCCGGCGCCGGGCGGATGTGTCCGGCGCGCAGAGGAAGGGGAGACTAGGGTTAGACTGCGTGAATTTCGGAGGGGGAGGTCTATTTATAGGTAGAGGGAGCTAGGAGAGTCCAAATGAGGTGCGGTTTTCGGCCACGCGATCATGATCGAACGACCGAGAGGATGGAGGGGGTTTGGATGGGTTTTGGGCCACTTTGGAGGGGTGTTGGGCTGCAACACACACGAGGCCTTTATGGTTCCCCGGTTAACCGTTGGAGTATCAAACGGACTCCAAATGGCACGAAACTTGACAGGCGATCTACCGGTGGCAAACCAAGGCCGCTTGGCAAATGTCGGTCCAATCCGAGAACGTTCAACACCCGCACACGAAAAGAGGCAAAAGGAGGGTGCCGGAGGACATAGGAGTATCGGATTGCAAAACGGACAATGGGGAAAATGCTCCGATGCATGAGAAGAACATGTATGCAAAGGCGATGCACATGATGACATGATATGAAATGCATAACACGCAATCAAATGACAAGGCAACGACAGCGAATAACTGAAAGACACCCGGCGCAACGGTCTCGGGGCGTTACAGATCGATCCATCGATGAGCTCGGACGAGTCATCCAGACCACCCTCACCAGCTCACACGAGCACAAGAACACACCTCCTTAGGTTGTTCTCCGTTGTACTAGTTCATCCTTAGCCCACCTCGAGGTTAATCCACCACAAAGCAGGCGTAGGGTATTACACCGCAAGGTGGCCCGAACCTGGGTAAACCGCCTTGTTCCATTTCCTTCCAGTTCATTAAGCTAGTCGTGAGATCAGTGGGTAGGAAGACTGAGGAGGTTGAGTTCTTCGCACGCACCCCAGAGTTTGCATCTATTTTGGGTTTGTTGAGCCCTAAATCCGACATTTCGTGCGACAGGTAGGGGTGCGTCGGAGCCTCTCTTCCTCCCGTCGATTTGCCACCGCTCCGTCGTTCTCATGGCTGACGCCCCTCGAGCGCATGCTGAGCACTAGGCCGCTCAGCCTGACCGGGCCACGCCTTTCGCCCAAGAAGATCTCCACTCTGCGCTCCTCGCAGCCCGCAAGCCGCCCAGCGTCGTCGGCCGTGGGCGGCGCAGACCGCCGCCACCCGCTCTCGCGCTGCGGCACAACCGCGCCACCACGCGATCTTCAAACTACGCCATGGAAACAACGCAACCCACCCGCCGGGAGCAAGAGAACACACGAGCCACACTCATCGTGGCACGAGAGCTGCTGCGATGCAGGCTAGCAGAAGGCGGCCACGACACCCTGCTGCAGCGGGTTGCCCAGCTGCTCGACGCTGCCTGCAGGGGCGCAGCACCTTTCTGCACCCTGTCTACATTGCAAGCGGTGTCGGGGGCACGTGCCGGCCCCCTCTACGCCCACGCG
Source organism: Triticum urartu (assembly GCF_003073215.2). Lineage (NCBI taxonomy): Eukaryota > Viridiplantae > Streptophyta > Magnoliopsida > Poales > Poaceae > Triticum > Triticum urartu. The sequence continues at coordinate 542,032,636 of NC_053023.1, forward strand.
CCCTTCCTCGAGAGGCCCGGAAGACCTCGCGGCACCAACCTGGCCCGCGACACCGCTCATCTTACCCAGGGTACACTACCTCCGGGCGTGGCGAGCTGAGGGCCGTGCCGAGACACCGCCCTATGGATGTGGTGACCTGGCGCTGCACCTGGCAAGCAATGACGCGGGACGGCTAGGCGACGACTCCGGGGTGGAGGCTTCAGGCACCCCTGTACCTCCCCTGACGGACTTGCGGTACGTGCCGAGAACCAGCCCCTGCCTGTTCCCCTCACTAGCCTGGGCATGGAGGCCACGCGAAGCCGAGGCTCTGCATGATCCTCCCTAGAGGTTCACCGACACCTTCAATGACAACAGCCACTGGGTACAGCCAATATCTTAGGAGCACGATTACGCTAACCATGAACCGCAGGTGAACCAAGCCATGGCGGCAGTTGTGGACCTCAGGATGATGGCCCTGCTGCAGGTGGACGCAGTACACTGGGGGCTGCGCGGGGGGAGCCTGGTGCCAGGGCCTCCCCCGCGCCGCATGGAGCAGGGCGCCGCCACAACAACAGCACATGCCCACGAAGGAAGGCCCCCCGCCGGGGAAGGCACCGGTGAGCCCTTCCCGCCGGCGGTCGGGGCCTGCGATCGCCGAGGCACCGCTAGCGTCCCCCTTGCCCCTTGGTCTCTGATACCCCTCCAACGTATCTATAATTTTTGATTGTTCCATGCTATTATATTATCTGTTTTGGATGTTTAATGGGCTTTAATATGCACTTTTATATTATTTTTGGTACTAACCTATTAACCGAAGTCCCAGTGCAAATTGTTGTTTTTTGCCTATTTCAGTGTTTCGCGGAAAAGGAATATCAAACGGAATCCAAACTGATCAAAACCTTTGTGAGGATCTTTCTTGAAACAAACGCAACCCATGAGACTTGGAGTACAAGTCTGGAAGTCCACGAAGCTTCCACGAGACAGGGGGCGCGCCCAGAGGGGTAGGCGCGCCCCCACCCTCGTGGGCCCCATGGAGCTCCACCGACATACTTCTTTCTCCTATATATACCAATGTACCCTAAAACATCCAGGAGAGCCACGAAACCACTTTTCCACTGCAGCAACCTTCTGTACCCGTGAGATCCCATCTGGGGCCTTTTCCGGTGATGTGCCGGAGGGGGACTCGGTCACGGAGGGCTTCTACATCAACATCGTAGCCTCTTCGATGATGTGTGAGTAGTTTACCACAGACCTTCGGGTCCATAGTTATTAGCTAGATGGCTTATTCTCTCTCTTTGATCTTCAATATAAAGTTCTCCTCGATGTTCTTGGAGATCTATTCGATGTAATACTCTTTTGCGGTGTGTTTGCTGAGATCCGATGAATTGTGGGTTTATGAATTTGTTTATCTATGAATATTATTTGGTTCTTCTCTGAATTCTTATATGCATGATTTGATATCTTTGCAAGGCTCGTCGAATTATTGGTTTAGTTTGGCCTACTAGATTGATCTTTCTTACAATGGGAGAAGTGCTTAACTTTGGGTTCAATCTTGCGGTGTCCTTTCCCAGTGATAGCAGGGGCAGCAAGGCATGTATTGTATTGTTGCCATTGAGGATAAAAAGATGGGGTTTATATCATATTGCTTGAGTTTATCCCTCTACATCATGTCATCTTGCCTAATGCGTTACTATGTTCTTATGAACTCAATACTCTAGATGCGTGCTGGATAGCGGTCGATGTGTGGAGTAATAGTAGTAGATGCGGAATCGTTTCGGTCTACTTGACACGGATGTGATGCCTATATTCATGATCATTGCCTTAGATATCATCATAACTATGCGCTTTTCTATCAATTGCTCGGCAGTAATTTGTTCACCCACCGTAATTTATGCTATCATGAGAGAAGCCACTAGTGAAACATATGGCCCCCGGGTCTACTTTACATCATATAAGTTTCCGATCTATAATTCTAGTTTACTATTTATTTTGGAATCTTTATTTCCTAATCTATACAAAAAAAATACCAAAAATATTTATCTTATTATCTTTATCAGATCTCACTTTTGCAAGTGGTTGTGAAGGGATTGACAACCCCTTTATCGCGTTGGTTGCAAGGTTCTTGATTGTTTGTGCAGGTACTAGGCGACTTGCGTGTAGTCTCCTACTGGATTGATACCTTGGTTCTCAAAAACTGAGGGAAATACTTACGCTACTTTGTTGCACCACCCTTTCCTCTTCAAGGGAAAACCAACGCATGCTCAAGAGGTAGCAGTCTCTTCCTGGTTTCCGGACGCCCCAACGGTGGTCGGGGGAGGCGCAAGGCGGGGCCCTCAGCAGGCACCGCGGAAACCCATGAAGATCTCCGCTCATGACACTCTCACTAATAATGAGTTGGGGCTGTACACACCCCTGAGTCTCCTGAGTGCCGCCCTCGGGCCTCACGGGGGCTCCCACCCAAGTTCAAGAGGAAGCACCATGCTCCGCGCTGGCCGTCGACACTATCCCCCAATGACTATGCCCACGCCCAGTGGAAGCACTTAGCTCTGCGCTGGTGGGAAGACAAGAAGATTAACTAGGTGACGGGCGCGGCTGTTTGCCTTCTCCTTCTTTTTGTAACCCAATTTTCCATCTTTTGGAATGAGATTTGGAGTTTTGTGTGTTTATCAAAGGAAAAACGGGGGGGGTTCTTGGTTGGTGGTGATTTCTCGCCTTTTGGTTTGTGTTTAAGAGTAAGGCTGAGCCTGCTACCCCCCTGTGAGCGCCCCGCGAGCGGGGGCTGGGCATGGTATGCGTGTGTCGAGCACGCTCAGGCTAGCCCATGTGACACCGAGGCCCCCTCGGGGTCAAGACTGCAACCGCCGCAGGACCGCCGCGCGCACACCTTGCCGTAATCTGGCAATCGGCTCCTCGCAAGGCTCTCTCGAGTGGGCCAGTAGGCTCCTCGGGAGGCCTAAACCCTCGCGAGCCCCCGGAGAGCCCACCTCGGGAGAGGGGTGCTCCACGACATCAGGACCTGCTCAAGACCCTACGGAATCAAAAGATAAGTTGCAACAATCGCTTTGCTCGGGAGCCCCTAGGCTCACGATGGCATGTCCAAAATTCTACCTCAAAAGCATGTCATCGTTTCATATGTTATAAGCCCCCCCCCTTCAAAAATGCTCTCACGCCCCACAGGGCTGTGTCTGAAGGTTTTTGCATACAGTTCAGAACAGGAAGGGAAATGCGGGCCTAGTCGGATGCACTACCACTCGCGCTGTCCTCATTATCTTCATCCGCACTGCGTCCCTCGACTGCAAGCACGACTGCATCGTCTTGAGGGGCGAACTCCGTGAGTAGGTCGTCCACCCAGTCCGCTAGATTACCCTGGATAACCCTGGGCACGGGGGCTATCGCAGCGTTGAATTCAAAGTGGGGATCAAGGTTGAGAAGGTGACTGAAGACGCGTGAGAACGCACGCCCAATAAGGCCCCGGCTTCTCTCCTCGACAAGATGGCGAGCCCTCGTGACCCGGTCCTCTAGACGGGTCACGATCTGAGTGAAGAAGTGGAGGTGGCTGGCGTCATCATCCTCATGCGGGTGGGAGACGCTCTTTTCGCATATGATGTCTAAGGCCCGGTTGGCCCTGACCCTGAGGTCCTTGAGCATCGAGGAACGCTCACGCTGCATCGTCCGATGGCGGCATGCTTCATTTGCGGTCTTCTCCGCGAGGGACGTGATAGCCTCAACCTACTACGAAAGTGAGGACAGGTCGGCCTGAGCGGAGGCCAAGTCGGCCTGGGCGGAGGCCTGAGCCTCCTTGGCGGTCCTCTCGTGTTGCTCTGCCGCGACCAGCTTCGTCTTGAGGGCGGCAGTCCTGCCCTCAAGCTCTGCCTGCTGCAGTTCAAAGCAGGTCTCCTGGAGCCCCAACTCCTGGCGGTGCTCGTCAGAAAGAGCCACATGAATCTTCGCCACCCTTTGGTCAACCTCCTGCTGGATCTTGGCCTCCCGAGCGGCGACAGTGTCCTCGGCCGCGACTACTTGGCGCTCCCTCACCTCCAGCCGCTCGAGCTCCAAGTTGTGCTCTAAGACCTCAAGCGCCAGTGCGCCTTCACGTTCCTGGTCCTCCTTCTCATTGGAGGGGGCCTCGCTCGGTGGTGCCGCCAGGGCGGCCCTGCGCGCCTGGATCTACCGCTCAAGTGCGGCGTTTGAAGCTCTAAGCTCCCTCTCCCGCTCCTCAGCCAGCTCACAGCGGCAATCAGCGGCCCTGGCTTCTTCCAAGGCGCGGGCGCAAGCCTCGCGAGATGTGGCAAGGGATACCACGGCATCCGCGCGGGGGGCGCTCATGCTGTAGATGCCCGAGGTTGATGGTGACCTTCAGCTGGTGCCACTCGCGCGCCAAGCAAAGGCCCTCCATCTCGAGGCAGGCGTCGACATCGGCAAGCTCTCCTCCGAGCCGACTCAGCGTGCCCATCGCTTCCCGGAAAAGGTCATGGTGGACGGTGTTGCGCCCACGCGCAAGCTCCAGCATGCGGCCAAGCCCTCCCCCTACGCTGGGGGCTGCCGGAGAGGCGCGGAGCGGCTCGTCCGTCTTCGGCGAGGGGCTGGTGGCCGATGCTTCCCCAGCCGCTCCCCAGGCCTCGGCAAAGGCGTTGGGCGGCACGGCCGCGCCGCTCAAAGATGAAGCCGGCGCTGGGGCCGCCCAGCCACCGGCGATGACCAATGGAGGAGCCCTCGACACGCCTCCAATTCCCCAGGGCGACCAGAAGGAAGGATGTTGGGAGCACAGGCTCACGGCCTCCCAGCGGCGCATCCATCCCGCGGAATGGCCTCGTGCCCGCGCAGGTATTTAGCGCAGGGGGCTTGGAATCATGAGCGGACCAAGGACCACTGGAGGACGCTCCCCAGGAGTTTTTGCCGCCACAGCCGAAGGGATCCTAAGGAGCCAGGGTCAGGAAAGGATATGACACGCGGAGAACCACAAAGATAAGGCACTTACTCTACTATGGCTATGTACTTTCCCTATTTCAGGGGGCAGTAGGCGTCACCACTGCAGCTCCAGAGCCCTTTCCTCTTGTGGAGTGCTCCAAGGTTCAGACAAAGCGAGCCGAGGGTCGAAGCATGGCCCTTGGCGGCTGGGCCGCATGCCACCACCTCAGAGGCGGTTTCCGGGGCTCCACCAGCAAATGCCTAGGAGCACCGGGCTACACCAGCTCGCCACCAGTCACCTCAGGAGCGCGCGCTGGAACTTCAAGAGCGGTCACCTCAGGAGCGCGCGCTGGAACTTCAAGAGCGGTCACCTCAGGAGCGCGCGCTGGAACTTCAGGAGCGGCTACTGCTACCTCTTGAGCACTGCGTTGGTTTTCCCCGAAGAGGAAGGGATGATGCAGCAAAGTAGTGTAAGTATTTCCCTTAGTTTTTTGAGAACCAAGGTATCAATCCAGTAGGAGGCTACGCGCGAGTCCCTCGTACCTGCACAAAACAAATAAATCCTCGCAACCAACGCGAATAGGGGTTGTCAATCCCTACACGGTCACTTACGAGAGTGAGATCTGATAGATATGATAAGATAATATTTTTGGTATTTTTGTGATAAAGATGCAAAGTAAGATAAAGGCAAAGTAAAAAAATAAAAGGAAATAACTAAGTAGTAGGAGATTAATATGATGAAGATAGACCCGGGGGCCATAGGTTTCACTAGTGGCTTCTCTCAAGAGCATAAGTATTCTACGGTGGGTGAACAAATTACTGTTGAGCAATTGACAGAATTGGGCATAGTTATAAGAATATCTAGGTATGATCATGTATATAGGCATCACGCCCGAGACAAGTAGACCGACTCCTGCCTGCATCTACTACTATTACTCCACTCATCGACCGCTATCCAGATGCATCTAGAGTATTATGTTAAAAACAGAGTAACGCCTTAAGCAAGATGACATGATGTAGAGGGATAGACTCATGCAATATGAAGAAAACCCCATCTTGTTATCCTCGATGGCAACAATACAATACGTGCCTTGCTGCCCCTACTGTCACTGGGAAAGGACACCGCAAGATTGAACCCAAAGCTAAGCACTTCTCCCATTGCAAGAAAGATCAATCTAGTAGGCCAAACCAAACTGATAATTCAAAGAGACTTGCAAAGATAACCAATCATACATAAAAGAATTCAGAGAAGATTCAAATATTGTTCATATAGATAGACTTGATCATAAACCCACAATTCATCGGTCTCAACAAACACACCGCAAAAAGAAGATTACATCGAATAGTTCTCCACAAGAGAGGGGGAGAACATTGTATTGAGATCCAAAAAGAGAGAAGAAGCCATCTAGCTAATAACTATGGACCCGTAGGCCTGAGGTAAACTACTCACACTTCATCGGAGGGGCTATGGTGTTGATGTAGAAGCCCTTCGTGATCGATGCCCCCTCCGGCGGAGCTCCGGAACAGGCCCCAAGATGGGATCTCGTGGATACAGAAAGTTGCGGCCGTGGAATTAGGGTTTTGCCTCCGTATCTGATCGTTTGGGGATACATAGGTATATATAGGAGGAAGGAGTACGTCGGTGGAGCAACAGGGGGCCCACGAGGGTGGAGGGCGCGCCTGCGAGGGTAGGCGCGCCCCCCTACCTCGTGGCCTCCTATTTTGTGTCTTGACGTAGGGTCCAAGTCTCCTGGGTCTTGTTTGTTGAGAAAATCATGTTCCCGAAGGTTTCATTCCGTTTGGACTCCGTTTGATATTCCTTTTCTTCGAAACCCTAAAACAGGCAAAAAACAACAATTTTGGGCTGGGCCTCCGGTTAATAGGTTAGTCCCAAAAATAATATAAAAGTGGATAATAAAGCCCAATAATGTCCAAAACAGTAGATAATATAGCATGGAGCAATCAAAAATTATAGATACGTTGGAGACGTATCAGCTACCTTAGGAGCACCTAACGACGTACGCTCCCCCAGCGGTCGCCCTGGGAGTACCCGGTGGCGTTCGCCCCCTGCATCCACATCTAGGGCGTGCGCCACAGGGTCGGCGAGCATAGGAGCCACAAAGATGGGATTACTGCAAGGCCCTTCAAGGCCCTCCGGGCGTAGCCCCCACTCGTCAAAGAGGGGCATCTGCTTCACGAAGTCCTCTTTGTTCAAGCAATGGTACAAGAGGCAGCCTTCCTCTAGAAGCGCGGCAGGCGTTGGGTCGCCTGTCAGGAGCTCGAGCATCGCACGCAGCATCTCGGAAAGGAGCGATGGCACCTAGAGCCTCATGGGGTCCTTAGGGCCAGTGAAGGCCCACATTGGGCGAGAATGGCGCTGGAGCGGGGCGATGCACCGCCGGACGAACTCCCTCACCATCATCGGCACTGTCAACTCGACCTTCTTCAACTTGGCCAGGCTAGACCAGACGTGGGCGAGCCGACGATCGACAAGCTTCACATGCCCCCAGCTGGAGCTAGGTTCCGCTAGCACTCACGGGAGCAGGAGCATGGGGCTGAGCGTGGTGGCATCCACATACACCCACTGCTTCCAGAATCCATTCACATTCGGGCTGAGCATGAAGTCGATGCTTGAGCCAGCTGTCACCACCATGGGCTAAAATGACATGCACCCCGAGCGCTGGCGATCGTCGACCAGGTGGAGCAAGAAGAAATGGCGGAACAAGGCGACAGATGGGGCAATGCCCACCATAGCCTCGCACAGGAAGGCGAAGGCAGCAAGGAGGAGGATGGACCGGGGGTCCAGATGCAGCGCTTGGATCTAGTAATGTGAAATTATGGCATTGAAGAAATCAGAGAAAGGGGGACCAGGCCAGCCAGGAGAGCATGAAGATAGATGGGGATCTTGGTGGCCTCCATGTCGATCATAGCTCGGGAGGCAGGCCAGACCATCGCCGCCTTCCACTCATTGGAATCGGCGGCAAGGGCCGGCCAGACCTTGTCCAACCCCTCCCGATTGATCACCTCGACCGATCAAGAGTGGGCTCCAAGCCCAGCTGGGATTCGGTGGGAGCGCAGGCCTTTCCCTTCTTCTTCAACCTCGGGGTCATGGCGTCAAGGGAGGATTGCACCAATGCCATATCTGGGAGAAGAGCCGCAAGTTCACAGGAAAGAGGGGGAGCCAGGGGCGAACATGGCGAGCAATGGTGGTGAAGTTGCTCTTGCAACAAGCAGCCATCAAGCCTGGCAGTTATCGAGGCTGCGTGGGGAAGTGGATGCGCCCACATCCCATCAAGCGCCACGCGTCGACCGGGCCCGCGGGTGGTTGGGGCTCGCGACACTCCGCCCGTGCCCTTTGGCTTCGCCTCAATGCCAAGTGCGCGCGCCTTGGGCCCGGGGGCTACTGTCAGCATTCTGGGAACCGGCGTACCCAGACTTGCCTGCCTACGGCCCATGGCGTGGCTCCACTGATGGCCTGGTATGACCCGCCTTCAACACCAACAACACAAGACCCTCGTGAGGGGCCAAGCCTCGCGAGGCGGATGACGCCAAGAACTCCAAAGGGAGTGGCCTCCTTAGGCTGGTTCCTGAGGAGCGGAGATTTCTATGCAAGCCCTCACCTCGTGAGGTCTGGATGACGCAAGCCATGACGACCAAGGCCAGGCGGGCGCTAGCAGGCGTAGTATAACAGGTTTACTATTTGGTGCTAAAGAGGCAAGCGCACGCGCGGAGTCCCGAGGCATCAACCAAAGGTATCCATTTCGATGCAACGAGACCAAGACCGCTTGGATGGCAGGACGGAGGTAATCGCCGAGCCCACCACAGCGTCACAACCAGAAGTTTGCAGGCGAAGACCACCTTTCGTCAGGATAAGATGTACTAGTTGTCTCCCTTCGAATTTGGCCATTGTGGGATGCCTTCCCGCCTTCATTTTGGGGGAAGAGGACCAAGGCCACTATAAATATAGCCTAGCCACCACCTTAGACAGGGGATCGATCCATTGATGAGCTAGGGCGAGTCATTCAGACCACCCTCACCAGCTCACATGAGCACAAGAACACACCTCCTGAGGTTGTTCTCCACTGTACTAGTTCGTCCTCGGTCCACCTCGAGGCTAATCCACCACAAAGCAAGAGTAGGGTATTACACCCCAAGGTGGCCCGAACCTGGGTAAACCGCCTTGTTCCATTTCCTTCCAGTTCATCAAGCTAGGTCATGAGATCAACGGGTAGGCAGAATGGGGAGGTTGAGTGCTTTGCACGCACCCCAGAGTTCGAATCTATCTTGGGTTCGCGAAGCCCTGAATCCGACAACTATAACTTGCAAGATCGGATCTAGAACATAGATATAATGGTGATAACATAAACGGTTCAGATTTGAAATCATGGCTCCCGGGCCCAAAGTGACAAGCATTAAGCATGGCCAAGTCATAGCAACATCAGTCTCAGAACATAGTGGATACTAGGGATCAAGCCCTAACAAAACTAACTTAATTACATGATGAATCTCATCCAACTCCTCACCGACCAGCGAGCCTATCAAGGAATTACTCACTCCCGGTGGAGAGCATCATGGAATTGGCGATGGAGGAGGGTTGGTGATGACGAAGACCGAAGATTCCCCTCTCCGGAGTCCTAAACGGACTCCAAATCTGGCCTCCCGATGAAGAATAGGAGGTGACGGCGGCTCGGTATCACGAAACAAGATAATTCTTCCTTCCTGATTTTTTTCGGAAATATGTGATTTTATAGCGTTAGTTTTAGGGTCTGCGGGGCCACTAGGTGGGGACAACCCACCTGGGTGCGCCAGGAGAGGGGGCGCCCTGGTGGGTTGTGCTCACCCAGGGGGCCCCCTCCGGTGGTTCTTGGCTCCAGTATTTTTCTTTATTCATCTAAAATTCCTCGCAAAGTTTCATTCCAATCTGAGAACTTTTATTTCTGCACATAAACAACACCATGGTAGTTCTACTGAAAACAGCGTCAGTTCGGGTTAGTTTCATTCAAATCATGCAAATTAGAGTCAAAAACAAGAGGAAAATCGTTAGCAAAAGTAGATACGACGGAGACGTATCACTATGTGAAGACTCTCTCTCTCTCATAAAAAATAGATCTTAAGTATTTTTTTTCAAATAGCAAGCAAAAAATAAAATGAAATTCCAAGGATGGCACATATCATGTGAATAAGCAAAAACTTAGGCTCAACCAAAACTAACCGATCATTGTTGAAGAAGAAAGGTGGGATGTCAACCGGGGCATTCCCAAGCTTAGATGCTTGAGACTTCTTGAATTTTTAACTAGGGAAGCCTTGGGCATCCCCAAGCTTGAGCTCTTGTGTCTCTTTAATTCCTCTCATATCACGATTTCCCTAATTCTTAAAAACTTCATCCACACAAAACTCAACAAGAACTCGTGAGATAAGTTAGTATAAATCAATGCAATAACCTTATCATTCTCTACTTTAGAAAAATCACTAAAATTATAATTGGACATTGCATATTAAATGCCTCTGCCTATTTAATACTCCTATCCTCAAATAGAATCATTAAACAAGCAAACATGTGCAAACAATGCAAACATAACATCAATCTGTCTAAAAAACAGTCTGTAAAGAATGCAGGAAGATTCATACTTGTCTAACTCCAAAAAATTTGACAAATTACCACACTGTAGAAAATTTGTTGTAGCTTATTTTGTAAAAGTTTCAAGATTTTATCATGTTCTGACTATTCACAAATATTCAAAACGTCACAACAAACTTTCTGTTTTCAAACAGCAACATATAGACTTGCAAAATAAGCCTGGTAAAGGCTATACTTGACAATTTTATTGAAATAAAAGATGAAAAACATTACTCTAAATAATATAAAGCAAATCCTAATAAAATAAAATGATGTTGCAAGAAAAACTCATATCATGTGATGAATAAAAATATAGCTCCAAGTAAGGTTACCGATAATGTTGAAGACGAAAGAGGGGATGCCTTCCGGGGCATCCCCAAGCTTAGTTGCTTGGGTATTCCTTCAATATTACCTTGGGATGCCTTGGGCATCCCAAAGCTTAGGGTCTTGCCACTCCTTATTCTCCTCATATCAATATCTCACCCAAAACTTCAATCACACAAAACTTACCGGTGAAGGAAATATGCCCTAGAGGCAATAATAAAGTTGATATTTATATTTCCTTATATCATGATAAATGTTTATTATTCATGCTAGAATTGTATTAACCAGAAACTTAGTACATGTGTGAATACATAGAGAAACAGAGTGTCACTAGTATGCCTCTACTGGACTAGCTCGTTGAATCAAAGATGGTTAAGTTTCCTAGCCATAGACATGTGTTGTCATTTGATTAACGGGATCACATCATTAGAGAATGATGTGATTTACTTGACCCATTCCGTTAGCTTAGCACGATGATCGTTTAGTTTGTTGCTATTGCTTTCTCCATAACTTATACATGTTCCTATGACTATGATATCATGCAACTCCCGAATACCGGAGGAACACTTTGTGTGCTACCAAACATCACAATGTAACTAGGTGATTATAAAGGTGCTCTATAGGTGTCTCCGATGGTGTTTGTTGAGTTGGCATAGATCAAGATTAGGATTTGTCACTCCGATTGTCGGAGAGGTATCTCTAGGCCCTCTCAGTAATGCACATCAATATAAGCCTTGCAAGCAATGTGACTAATGAGTTAGTTGCGGGACGTTGAATTACGGAACAAGCAAAGAGACTTGTCGGTAACGAGATTGAACTAGGTATTGAGATACCGACGATCGAATCTCGGGCAAGTAACATACCGATGAAAAAGGGAACAACGTATATCGTTATGCGGTTTGACCGATAAAGATCTTCGTAGAATATGTGGGAGCCAATATGAACATCCAGGTTCCGCTATTGGTTATTGACCATAGACGTGTCTCGTTCATGTCTACATAGTTCTCGAACCCGTTTGGTCCGCACGCTTAACGTTCGGTTATGAGTTATGTGTTTTGATGTACCGAAGATAGTTCGGAGTCCCGGATGTGATCACGGACATGATGAGGAGTCTCAAAATGGTCGATACATAAAGATTGATATATTGGACGGCTATATTCGGACACCGGAAGTGTTCCAGCTGATTTCGGAGAAAACCGGAGTGCCGGAGGGTTACCGGAACCCCCGGGGAGAACTAATGGGCCACATGGGCCTTAGTGGAGAGAGAGATAGGGCCGGCCAAGGCAGGCCGCGCGCCCCCTCCCCCTCTGGTTCGAATTGGACTAGGGAAGGGGGCGGCGCCCCCCTTTCCTTCTCCCTCCCCTCAGGAAAGGGGAGTCCTACTCCTACTAGGAGGACTCCTCTCCTGGCGCGCCCCAAGGTCCGGCCGGCGTCCCCCCTTGCTCCTTTATATACGGGGGCAGGGGCACCCTAGAACACACAAGTTGATTGTTTCCAGTCGTGTGCGGTGCCCCCCTCCACCATAATCCACCTCGGTCATATCGTAGCGGTGCTTAGGCGAAGCCCTATTCCGGTAGCATCATCATCATCGTCATCACGCCGTCGTGCTGACGAAGCTCTCCCTTGACACTCTGCTAGATCATGAGTTCATGGGATATCACTAAGCTAAACGTGTGTAGATCGCGGAGTTGCCGTACTTCGGTACTAGGATCGGTCGATCGTGAAGACGTACGACTACATCAACCGCGTTGTCATAAGGCTTCCGCTTATGGTCTACGAAGGTACGTAGACAACACTCTCCCCTCTCGTTGCTATGCATCACAATGATCTCGCGTGTGCGTAGGAATTTTTTTGAAATTACTGTGTTCCCCAACAAACGGAACTTCATGAGATAGGTTAGTATGATAAAACTAATCATTTACTTTGGTACTGTCAAAGACAAGATTAATAATTGTTCTCACACAATGCCTACTGTACCTTATCATTTCTACAATTTATATCACTTAATATAAGCTATGAAACACTAAAGCAAGCAAACTATGTATTGAAAACAGAATCTGTCAAAAACAGAACAGTCTATAAAGATCTGGACAATGACCATACTTCTGTAAATCCACAAATTCTGAAAAATTAGGACAACGTAGGCAATTTGTATATCAATAATGTGTTAAAACTTCATAATTTATCACGCTCTAGTGAATTTAAATAATTATGTTACTAGAAGCAAAAGTTTCTGTTTTTGCACAGAATCAAGTCAACTATCATCCACACTATCCCAAAGGCTTTACTTGGCATTTCATTAAAACAAAAGATATAAAACATGATTACTAAAGTAGCTTAATCATGTGAACACACAAAAACAGTAGGGGTAAATGTTGGGTTGTCTCCCAACAAGCGCTTTTCTTTAAGGGTTTTTATTAGTTTTGCCACCGGTTGTATAACACTACTCAGTTTTGCCACTAAAAAATTTGACTACTCAAAAATGCCATTGTTCTGTTGGACACAACCTCAAAAAGACCATTTTTCATGGTCAATGGACTTTGACCGAAGGTAGATGACGAAAATACCCTTATCCCATTTGCCAACTCCCCTTTCTCTCTCTTTTGACTTGTGGGCCCATCTGTTAGGGGCGCAGAAAAGAGAAAATGAAAATTGGCAGTTCGGGGCTTCGAACCCAAAACCACACTGCACGTTGCGAGAGCTAACCAGCTGAGCTATAGAAATCTTCTAATGTGAAAGGAGATACCTCACACGCTTTGTACCATACGTCCCGTGCATGTCTGGGTGAGGCCTGAACAGCATGAGCCATCCATGGCCCATGTAGATGGCGACTCTGTTACATCAGCTCTCAGGAAAAAAACAGCTGCGTGATGGCCACGAGCACCTGCTGTCAGGCATGTCACGTTTATTTCCGAATCATGCACTGGACAGTACTGTATATCACCTGCATTGTAGTCTGCAGGCCCCTTTCGGTTACGAGAGTGCTTCAGTCAGCCAGCTGTAGTTTCTGACGTCGCATGTAGTACGTAGGTGAAGCGGCACGTTCAAAACCCTGCCATGCATTGCTCCTATGCTAGCTTAACGGCTGCCTCTCCATCTACACGATATAAGGGATGTATCTCCTTTAACATTAGAAGAGTTCTGTAGCTCAGCTGGTTATCTCTCGCGACGTGCAGGCCGTGGTTTTGGGTTCGAAGCCCCGAACTGCCAATTTTCATTTTCTCTTTTCTGCGCCCCTGACAGATGGGCCCACAAGTCAAAAGAGAGAGAAAGGGGAGTCGACAAATGGGATAAGGGTATTTTCGTCATCTACCTTCGGTCAACGTCCATTGACCTGACAATTACGGTGAAAATGGTCTTTTTGAGGTTGTGTCCAACAGAACAATGGCATTTTTGAGTAGTCAAAATTTTTAGTGGCAAAACTGAGTAGTGGTATACAACCGATTTCAATGATGCTCACATAGAAGATAAGAATTGGAACATAATGGGAGCATCATGAACCATATGACTAGCACATTTAAGTCTAACCCGCTTCCTATGCATAAGGATTTTGTGAGCAAACGATTCATGGGAACAAGAATCAACTAGCATGGGAAGGCAAAACAAGCAAAACTTCAATATTTTCAACACATAAAGAGGAAACTTGATATTATTGCAATATGTAAAAGCATATGTTCCTCTCTCATAGTAATTTTCAGTAGCATCATGAATGAACTAAATAATATAACTATCACATAAAGCATTATTTTCATGATCTATGAGCATAGAAATTTTATTACTCTCCACATAAGCAAATTTATTCTCATCAATAATAGTGGGAGAAAACTCAACAAAATAACCATCATGTGATACTTGATTGGCATAATCAATTTGAGCATTAAAATCACGATGACAATTTTCATGGATATCATTACTCTTTATAGCATACATATCATCACAATAATCATCATAGGTAGGAACTTTTTTATCATAGTGAATTGAAACCTCTTCCAAAATAGTGGATTCATCACTAAATAGAGTTATGACCTCTCCAAATCCACTATCATAATTATTACAATAAGATTCAACACCATCAAAAATAGTGGGATAATTATAATCTAAAGTTGACACTCTTCCAACCCACTTTCATCAATACAATCATCATAAATAGGAGGCATGCTTTCATTATAATCAATTTTCTCATAAAAACTTGGGGGACTAAAAATATCATCTTCATCGATAAGAATGGATCCTTTCTAGAGAAGGAGTTTCTCTCGAAAGAAGTGAGTGGGAGGAAAGTAGAACTTGATGAGGTACTTGTACCTTCTCCCAAATTGGAAAGTAGTTCATCACAGAAATCAGTTCTAGTGATTCCTACACCAATTAGTGAGGAAGCTAATGATGATGATCATGAAACTTCAGATCAAGTTACTACTGAACCTCGTAGGTCAACCAGACTATGATCCGCACCAGAGTGGTATGGTAATCCTGTTCTGGAAGTCATGTTACTAGACCATGACGAACCTACAAACTATAAGGAAGCAATGATGAGCCCAGATTCCGTGAAATGGCTTGAGGCCATGAACTATGAGATTGGATCCATGTATGAGAACAAAGTGTGGACTTTGGTTGACTTGCCCGATGATCCGCAAGCCATAGAGAATAAATGGATCTTCAAGAAGACTGACGCTGACGGTAATGTTACTGTCTACAAAGGTCGACCTGTTACAAAAGGTTTTCCACAAGTTCAAGGAGTTGACTACGATGAGACCTTCTCACCCGTAGCGATGCTTAAGTTTGTCCGAATCATGTTAGCAATTGCCGCATTTTATGATTATGAAATTTGGCAAATGGATGTCAAAACTGCATTCCTTAATGGATTTCTTAAAGAAGAGTTTTATATGATGCAACCAGAAGGTTTTGTCGATCCTAAAGGTGCTAATAAAGTGTGCAAGCTCTAGTGATCCATTTATTGTTGGATTTCGGGTTCCGGCAGACCCTTGAGGTTTGAACACTGGGGTGCGCGCGGAGATTTCGCCTCCTACCTACCTGCACCCCCCCCCCCCCCCCCCCCCCCCCCCCCCCGCCATGCTAGGATCTAAACTACGGAAAGAACAACGCAAGAGACACAAGGTTTATACTGGTTCGGGCCACCGTTGTGGTGTAATACCCTACTCCAGTGTGTGGTGTGGTGGATTGCCTCTTGGGCTGATGATGATGAACAATACAAGGAAGAACAGCCTCGTGAGGGTCTGTTCCTGGCTGGGGCGATGAACTGCTGGGAGTAGTTCAGTCACCTTTCTCTCTCTCTCTCTCAACCAACTGACCGAACCCCCTCCCGTTCTGTGGGTGGCTGGTCCTATTTATAGAGGCCCTGGTCCTCTTCCCAAATATCGAGCGGGAAGGGAGCCAACAATGGCGGGCTAATTTGAAGGGGGGCAGCAAGTATCAGCTATCCTGACAAAAGTAGTCTTCGCCTGCGCAAAGCTCTGGTGATGACGCCGTCTTGGGCTCCACAATGACCTCCGTCTCGTAGTCCTCCTGGTCTTGGTCTCGTTGCACCGAAATGGCAACCTTTGCCTGATGCCTCGGTACTCCGCGGCTGCGCTTGCCCCCTTTGCACCAAAGAGGAAAGGAGGACGCTGCGCGGGATGGCACCCACCTGGCGCCCTGAGTCGTCATGGTTTGCGTCACGGGCACCTCATGAGGTACCCCGCCTTGATCTCTCCGCCTCCTCGTGAGCCAGCCTGACGAGGCCGTGCCTGAGGAAGCTCCGCGTCGTCCGCCCCGCGAGGCTTGGCCCCTCGCGAGGGTCTTGGGTTTGTGTTGGTGAAGATGGGACGTGCTGGGCCCCCTTTGAGCCACGCCGCAGGCTGCAGGCAGGCAAGCCTGGGGACCCCCGTTCCCAGAATGCCGACAGTAGCCCCCGGGCCCAAGGCGCGCCCGTACTTGGCCGTGCTGGGAGGCGAAAGGGCAAGAGTGAAGCGCCGCGGGCCCTAACAGCCTGCGTCCTTGGGCGCCGTGTGGCAGTTGACTGGACGTGGGTGCCTCCACTTCCCCACGGTGCCTCGGCAACTACACGGATTGGACAAGTCCCTGCATGCAAAATAGGTCATGATTACCTGCGATCGTGGAGGTTGGTGGTTGGCCTTCGCCGGCTATAAGTACGTAACGGTGCGCGCCCTTCCGGTCCATCCCTCCTTGCTCCTCCTTCTTCTCGATCCTTGCTCCGTCTTGCCGCGATGGCTCCAATCCGCCGGTTCTCGATGGCAGAGAAGGGAAAGGCTCCCCGAGAGGGACCAGACCCACTCCCGCCGAAGAAACGGCTTGTCCACCGTGGCCCGGACGAGGGGGCCCTTCAGGTGGTGTCGAGGCCTTGGGGCGAGCGGGCGCCGTCGGGGTTCCCGCTTCCATTGTACGCCCACGTCGAGGGCCCGAAGGAGCTGATGCTGACCGCCACAGGCGGCGCCGCTGTCGGCGCCGACGGGTCACGAAGGTGTGGGTCGTCCCCCTTGGGGTCCACACCGAGGGCTCCTCCCAAGAGTTCGTGCTCCACGTCGCCATTCCTCTTCAGTCTTGGATCCTCCTGCCTCCCTTCTTCGCCTCCATCATCCCGCAGGGGGAGCCCCTGGAGCTCTGGCTGCAGCACGCCGGCTGCAGCACCCTCGCGACCGAGGCAGAGGTCGCGGTCGTCGCCCCGGGCGAGGTCTACATGACTCGAGGCTGGAGAGAGATCGCCCGGGTTTGCAGGACAAGGGGCATCTTCACGACCCACTTGGACTACGATGGTGCTTCGGTGATGCTCTTCAAGGTCTTCGATGCGAGCGGGCGCTGGCTGCAGTGCTGCCCCAGGGAAGGCGGCCGGGACCCTGCTACGACGAGGACTGGGCTCACCAACCGCTCCCTTGGTGGCTCCTCAGGCGGTGGAGACGTCGGAGGTTCCAGCGACTCCGGCGAGCCCTTCGCGACTCCAGAGACGAGCGACGACAGCTACGAGCCCCTGAGCCGGCGCCGCTCCTGGAGCAGGGCAGGCTCGTCAGGCCACCGTCGACTCTGATCTGGATGGGGTTGGCGTCGATGCTTGACGACCACTGTTGATGATGGCGTCTTTTGTAAGGATGCGCGTAGTTTGCGTCTCTTCAGGATCTGTTCCCTGTGAGGAACCAAAAACGCGCCCCGTGGGGGCTTGTAAGGTGCCTGTGATCCTGTTTTGTTAATATAACCCTTGTCGTAGAATTGCGCGAGTTGCTCATCCCGTCTTAGCTCGGTCCTCCCTTTCGAACCTCACGAGGGCTTGGTGCTCTGCGTCGACAGGTCCCAGTCCCAAGGCGGCTTCAGCCATCGCTGGTATGCCAGGTCGCGATGTCGTGGTCAAGGCCAGGAGGTGAGCGACCCGGAGTCCGGTAAGAGCCCCTGAGTCGCGATGCTCAGGAGGTCCCCTTTGGCGCCCAAGCAGCCGTCGCTTGGTGAGAAAGGAGAGCGGCGTCGCTAACAAGGGATAGCATTAGGTGCGGGGATGGTGCCACGGTAGCTGGTGCTTTCGGGTGATGACTTATCTCGAGGACCAGGGGCCGCTCTCTGGTGTGTCGCCGGGTCCGTGCTTCGGCAGGCGCGAGGTTGCTCGGCGAGGGCCTCGTGTGTCTCTCCCCTCTCGCCTTTGCTCCCCTTTATGCTCTACATCCTCGGGTCCCGGCCCTCGAGCGAATCTCAGCCGTCGCTGGTATGCCAGGTCATGATGCCGTGGTCAAGGCCAGAGGGTGAGGGCTGGAGAGCCAGTAAGAGCCCTGAGTCGCGATGCTCAGGTACCCCCCCCCCCCCTTTAACGTGCAAGCGGTTCGCGCGGATGAGAGCGAAGGAGACACAGCAAGAGCCTCGCCTGATGCAGCTCCTTCAGGAGGTCCTGCAGGTCCATCATAGAAAAAGCAAGGGGTTGTCATAACAATTGAGGTCAGTCGTTGGTTGCTTCTAAGGGGTAGTGAGGCACTGAAGGCTTGACGAGGTGACGCTATGCGGGGCTGCCACTGCCAGAGCTCAGCCATCCAGGTTTGTCGGCGTTGCAGGAACGGACCCATGCGCAAGCGTCGTGCCATTTGGGAGCAGCTCCGTTAGTTGGCGTCAGCTGAGCAGGCAACTAGGTAAAACACATTAGCCACGAAGGAGTGGATTCGTTCAAATAGATGCTGGGAATGCGGAGATCACTGGGTCAGGCCCGAGCGACTTGGGGGTGACGTAGCCCGAGGGGCGCCCCCAACAAGGTAAGCTAACGACATGGAATAAAAAAGGGGATACACGCCGCAGGGACAGACCCACGCGGCCTGGGAATAATGCAGCCCTGGGGGCGCTCCCAGCTGGAAGTAAAACTCGAAAGATGTCACCTGATGATGTTGAGGACGAAGGGGTGTTGGTGTAGCAAACTCGGTGGGCTGCGGAAGCCGATCCTCATGAGCCCCCAGGCCCAGGGGCCTCGGGAGGCTTCGGAGGTGCTGGTGGCTCCTCGTGGACCATCTCCATCTCCGCCGGGGCTGCGGAATGCCTGGCCTCTTGCGCCTCCGTGATGCCCCTCATGAGGCGCTGGTACGCGTCAGCCATGCTCGGCAAGCCATAAGGCATGCGAACGTAGTTGTGGGGTGGACCTCCGTAGCGCCCCACTCGCGAGGGCCAGAGGCGCTCCAGGGAGGCAACTCGGTTGAGCCCTGGTACGTCGATGCAGATGCGCAGCCCGCCATCCTCGCCTGGATGGGGAGCCACTGCTGGTAGGCGGCGGCCGCCTTTCATGACTCTTGACTCCTGTAGCTCCTGAATGGCCTTGCTGACGAACTCCTGAGGGTCTGGATCTCCTTGCCTTGCTCCTTCTCGAGGGAAATGTGCTTCAAAACACGCCTCCAGGTGGTGCCCAAGCGCCTTCCTCGTGACCCTAGCTAGGTCGGTGGCCCTCCAGGGGAGAGCCCCCGAGCCCTGCCTGAGGAGGGCATCGGGCGCGCTTTCCTATGCGATGGAAGGAGGTTCCCCCTGGGCAGGCACGGGCCCAGAGGGGCCTGCCTCCTGAGGGGCCGGGCCGGATGATGTCTTCTTCTTCTTGGGGGCGGCCTCGGGAAGCCTCCTGCTTCCGCGATCCGGGTCTTCTAGTGATGCGGCCTGAAAGGCTCGTTCCAGGGAACACACCGCGTCCTTCTCTTCGCAGGGCACCGTGATGACTCCGCCGCTTCCTGGCATCTTGAGGACGTTGTAGCCATGGTGAGTTACGGCCATGAACTTGGCCAGCGCTGGGTACCCAAGGATGGCGTTGTACGGCAGGCGAATGTGAGCGACGTCAAAGTCGATGAGCTCAGTGCGGTAGTTGTCGCGTGCCCCGAAGGTGACAGGGAGGCGGACCTGCCCGATCGGGACCGTGGAGCCGTCGGTGATACCAAAGAAAGGCTTGGTTGGCTGAAGCTGGCTGTAGGGCACTTGGAGGTTGTTGAATGTCTCCACGGACAGGACGTTGAGCCCTGCCCCGCCATCGATGAGGGTCTTGGTGACCACCACGTTGCTAATGATTGGGGAACAAAGCATCGGGAGGACTCCGGCCGTAGCCGCACACTTGAGCTGATCTGCTGAGCTGAACGTGATGGCGCACGCCGACCAGCTGAGAGGGCGCATGGCTTCGAGCCTGGGGAGGACTGCGTTCACTTCGCGGGCGAACTGCTTGAAGATGCGTTGAGAGGCTGGGGCTTGAGCCCCGCCCAGGATGCAGGCGATTGCGCGCGGCTCCTGCAAGCCCCCAGCCTCCTCGTCCTGGTGGCGGTCCTCGTTTCTCCTTGGCTGTGGCGGCAGTGGTGGGAGGCCTGCGTTGCCTTGCGGGCGATCCTCGCGAGGCTGATCCCTCCAGCCTCCCTCGCGAGGCGGGTCTTGCCAGCGATCCTCGCGAGGTTGATCGCACCACCCCTGGCGCAGGCCACGATCTTCCCAGCGTCCTGCGTTCCTTCCTCCTCCTCGACCGTAGCCCCGGTCACCGCGGTCGGGGCGACGGCCGATCCTTCCTTCTTGCACGGCTCAGAGTTCTTGACATTCGTTGGTGTTGTGGGTGTGGAGGTCGTGGTACACACAGTACCGGCTGCCCTTGGAAGGTTCGGGCTGACCTCTGCCCCGCTTGGTGTTCGGTTCTGCCGCGAGCACGGCAGCCCCCTTGCGCTTCACATCCTTGGCCTTGAGCTTCTTCTCTTCTGGGTCTGCGGCAGGCAGCTCGAGGAGGGAGAGACGCCCTTCCTCAGCCCTTGAGCACTTGTTCGCCAAGTTGAACAGCTCCAAGGAAGTGCACAGGTCTTCATGCATCGCCAGCTCCTCCTTCATCTTGACGTCGCGCACGCCGTCGAAGAAGGCCGAGATGATGGCCTCTTCAGTCACCTTGGGAATCTTGAGGCGTGCATTGTTGAAGCGCTGGATGTACTTCTGCAGGGTCTCCCCGGGTTGTTGCTTGATGCGGCGCATGTCGCTCATGGCGGGTGGCCGGTCGCGAGTGCCTTGGAAGTTGGCGATGAAGCGGGTGCGCATCTCGTCCCAGGAGGAGATTGTGCCTGGAGCCAGGTTCAGGAGCCAGGTGCGGGCCCCGTCCTTGAGCGCCATGGGAAACCAGTTCGCCATGACCTTCTCGTCTCCGTGGGCAGCTTCGATGCCCAGCTCGTAGAGCTGGAGGAACTCTGCAGGGTCGGCCGTGCCGTCGTAGCGAGGAGGCAGGTCTGGCTTGAACTTGCCGGGCCACGCGACGCTGCGTAGTTCAGTGGTGAAGGCGCGGCAGCCTGCTGTGGCCACGGGAGGCCTTGGGTGACGGAGAGCTTGGTCTTGCATGTCCCCACGCGCTGGAGCAGGAGGATGGTCGCGACGTGCTGGAGCAGGGAGCGCCCGGGCAGCTTCTGGCGGGCGAGGGACTTCTTGGCAGCTCTGTTCTTGCCGCGCTGGCACCTGACGGAGCGGGTTCCGCCCAGGGGCCACGCGCCTTGGAGCCATGGCGTCTTCTTGAGGAGGAGGCGGCCGGGGCACCGCCGGAGCCTCGTCGCCCGCGCGGGGCGGGGTGTGGTGCAGCAGAACGGACGGCGCAGGAGAGCCCCCTGCAGCGCGGACGAGCTCGGCGACGCGGTCGAGCCATTCGTCGTAGACGTCATCGACGGGATGGTAGCGCAGGAGCTCGTTTGCCGCGATGAGTGCAGCCCGAGCCTCCATGGGCGCGCGGAGCGCGCGGGACAAAGATCCAGCCGGGGCAAGCGAGGGAGTTGCGGTGCAGCCGTCTTGCCGCACGGATGGATGCTGGGACGATGCTTGCTGCTCGTCCCCCGTCGGGCCGGTGGCGGCGCTGACGGCAGGTGACGGGGAACGGCGAGGATGCCCGCCGACAGGGGCCGTCTGGGCGACGTAGGAAGCGAGCGCGGCCTGGCGCTCCGCGCGGGCCCGACGAGCGTCAGACATGGGCGTGATGGTCGGAGGAGAACGGGGTGGTAGAAGGTGGATTCCGGCGCCCCCCTACCTGGCGTGCCAAATGTCGGATTTCGGGTTCCGGCAGACCCTTGAGGTTCGAACACTGGGGTGCGCATGGAGATTTCGCCTCCTACCTACATGCACCCCCCTGCCATGCTAGGATCTAAACTACGGAAAGAACAACGCAAGAGACACAAGGTTTATACTGGTTCGGGCCACCGTTGTGGTGTAATACCCTACTCCGGTGTGTGGTGTGGTGGATTGCCTCTTGGGCTGATGATGATGAACAATACAAGGAAGAACAGCCTCGCGAGGGTCTGTTCCTGGCTGGGGCGATGAACTGCTGGGAGGAGTTCAGTCACCTTTCTCTCTCTCTCTCTCTCTCAACCAACCGACCGAACCCCCTCCCGTTCTGTGGGTGGCTGGTCCTATTTATAGAGGCCTTGGTCCTCTTCCCAAATATCGAGCGGGAAGGGAGCCAACAATGGCGGGCTAATTTGAAGGGGGACAGCAAGTATCAGCTATCCTGACAAAAGTAGTCTTCGCCTGCGCAAAGCTCTGGTGATGACGCCATCTTGGGCTCCACGGTGACCTCCATCTCGTAGTCCTCCTGGTCTTGGTCTCGTTGCACCGAAATGGCAACCTTTGCCTGATGCCTCGGTACTCCGCGGCTGCACTTGCCCCCTTTGCACCAAAGAGGAAAGGAGGACGCTGCGCGGGCTGGCACCCGCCTGGCGCCGTGAATCGTCATGGCTTGCGTCACGGGCACCTCGTGAGGTACCTCGCCTTGATCTCTCCGCCTCCTCGTGAGCTAGCCTGACGAGGCCGTGCCTGAGGAAGCTCCGCGTCGTCCGCCCCGCGAGGGTCTTGGGTTTGTGTTGGTGAAGATGGGTCGTGCTGGGCCCCCCTTTGAGCCACGCCGCAATCCGCAGGCAGGCAAGTCTGGGGACCCCCGTTCCCAGAACGCCGACATTTATGGACTGGTGCAAGCCTCTCAGATTTGGAATATACGCTATGATAGTGTGATCAAAGCATATGGTTTTATACAGACTTTTGGAGAAGCCTATATTTACAATAAAGTGAGTGGGAGCTCTGTAGCATTTCTGATATTATATGTGCATGACATATTGTTCATTGGAAATGATATAGAATTTTTGGATAGCATAAAAGGGTACTTGAATAAGAATTTTTCAATGAAAGACCTCGGTGAAGCTGCTTATATATTGGGAATCAAGATCTGTAGAGACAGATCAAGACGCTTAATTGGACTTTCACAAAGCACATACCTTGATAAAATTTTGAAGAAGTTCAAAATGGATCAGTCAAAGAAAGGGTTCTTGCCTGTGTTACAAGGTGGGAAGTTGAGTCAGACTCAATGCCCGACCACTGCAGAAGATAGAGAGAAAATGGTCATTCCCTATGCCTCAGCCATAGGTTATATCATGTATGCAATGATGTGTACCAGACCTGATGTGTGCCTTGCTATAAGTTTAGCAGGGAGGTACCAAAGTAATCCAGGAGTGGATCACTAGATGGCGGTCAAGAAAATCTTAAAATACCTGAAAAGGACTAAGGATATGCTTCTCGTTTATGGAGGTGACAAAGAGCTTGTCATAAATGGTTACGTCCATGCAAGCTTTGACACTGATCTGGATGACTCTAAGTCGCAAACCGGATACGTACTTATATTGAATGGTGGAGCTGTCAGTTGGTGTAGTTCCAAGCAGAGCATCGTGGCGGGATCTACGTGTGAAGCAGAGTACATAGCTGCTTCGGAAGTAGCAAATGAAGTAGTTCATATCCGATCTAGGTGTTATACCTAGTGCATCGGGTCCAATGAAAATCTTTTGTGACAATACTGGAGAAATTGCCTTAGCGAAGGAATCCACATTTCACAAGAGAACCAAACACATCAACAGATGCTTCAATTCCATCCGCGATCAAGTCAAGGAGGGAGACATAGAGATTTTTAAGATACATACGGATCTGAATGTTGCAGACCCGTTGACTAAGCCTCTTCCACGAGCAAAACATGATCAGCACCAAGACTCCATGGATGTTAGAATCATTACTATGTAATCTAGATTATTGACTCTAGTGCAAGTGGGAGACTGAAGGGAATATGCCCTAGAGGCAATAATAAAGTTGTTATTTATATTTCCTTATATCATGATAAATGTTTATTATTCATGCTAGAATTGTATTAACCGGAAACTTAGTACATGTGTGAATACATATACAAAACAGAGTGTCCCTAGTATGCCTCTACTTGACTAGCTCGTTAGTCAAAGATGGTTAAGTTTCCTGACCATAGACATGTGTTGTCATTTGATGAACGGGATCACATCATTAGAGAATGATGTGATGGAAAAGACCCATTTGTTAGCTTAGCATAATGATCGTTAAGTTTTATTGTTATTGCTTTCTTCATGACTTATACATATTCATCTGACTATGAGATTATGCAACTCCCGAGTACCGGAGGAACACCTTGTGTGCTATCAAACGTCACAACATAACTAGGTGATTATAAAGATGATCTACAGGTGTCCCCAAAGGTGTTTGTTGGGTTGGCATAGATTGAGATTAGGACTTGTCACTCTGAGTATCAGAGAGGTATCTCCCTCTCAGTAATGCAAATCACTATAAGCCTTGCAAGCAATGTGACTAATGAGTTAGTTACGAGATGATGCATTACGGAACAAGTAACGGGACTTGTCGGTAACGAGATTGAACTAGGTATAATGATACCGACGATCGAATCTCGGGCAAGTAACATACCGATGACAAAAGGGAATAACGCATGTTATTATTACGGTTTGACTGATAAAGATCTTCGTAGAATATGTAGGAACCAATATGAGCATCCAGGCTCCGCTATTGGTTATTGACCAAAGGTGTGTCTCGGTCATGTCTACATAGTTCTCCAACCCGTAGGGTCTCCACGCTTAACGTTCTATGATGATTTGTATTATGAGTTATGTGTTTTGGTGACCGAAGTTTGTTCAGAGTCCCGGATGAGATCACGTACATGACAAGGAGTTTCGAAATGGTCGAGAGGTAAAGATTCATATATTGGAAGGTAGTATTCGGACGTCAAAATGGTTTCGGGTGGTTCGGGTATTTTACAGGAGTACCAAGGGGTTACCGGAACCCCCCCCCCCCCGGGGGGGGGGGAATATTGGGCCTACATGGGCCTTAGTGGAGAGAGAGGGGAGGCCGCAAGGGGTGCCCCCCATGGAGTCTGAATTGGACTAGGGGAGGGGGCGGCGCCCCCCTTTCCCTCTCCCTCTCCCTCTCCTTCCTTTTCCCCTCCAGTAAGAAAGGAAATAGGGGGCGCTGAATCCTACTAGGAGTGGAGTCTTAGTAGCACTCCCCCCATGGCGCGCCCCCTTGGTGGCCGGCCTCCTCCTTCCCTCCTTTATATACAGGGGCAGGGGGCACCCCATAGCACATCAATTGTTCTCTTAGCCGTGTGCGGTGCCCCCCCTCCATAGTTTACTCCTCCGGTCATAGCGTCGTAGTGCTTAAGCGAAGCCCTGCGCGGATCACATCACCATCACCGTCACCACGCTGCCGTGCTGACGGAACTCTCCCTCGACCCTCTGCTGGATCAAGAGTTCGAGGGACATCATCGAGCTAAATGTGTGCTAAACTCGGAGGTGCCATACGTTCGGTACTAGATCGGCTGGATCGCGAAGACGTTTGACTACATCAACCGCGTTAACCTAACGCTTCCACTTTCGGTCTACGAGGGTTTGTAGACACACTCTCCCCCTCTCTTTGCTATGCATCTCCTAGATAGATTGTGCATGGTCGTAGGAAATTTTTTGAAATTGCATGTTATGTTTCCCAACATGGAAGGCATAGGATGAAGATGGTCTCTCTCAAACAACCCTGCAACCAAATAACAAAGAGTCTCTTGTGTCCCCAACACACCCAATACAATGGTAAATTGTATAGGTGAAGGAAATATGCCCTAGAGGCAATAATAAAGTTGTTATTTATATTTCCTTATATCATGATAAATGTTTATTATTCATGCTAGAATTGTATTAACCGGAAACTTAGTACATGTGTGAATACATAGACAAACAGAGTGTCACTAGTATGCCTCTACTTGACTAGCTCGTTAATCAAAGATGGTTAAGTTTCCTAGCCATGGACAAAGAGTTGTCATTTGATAAACGGGATCACATCATTAGATAATGTTGTGATTGACTTGACCCATCCGTTAGCTTAGCACTTTGATCGTTAAGTTTACTGCTATTGCTTTCTCCATAACTTATACATGTTCCTATGACTATGAGATTATGCAACTCCCAAATACCGAAGGACCACTTAGTGTGCTATCAAATGTCACAACGTAACTGGGTGACTATAAAGATTCTCTACAGGTGTCTCCGATGGTGTTTGTTGAGTTGGCATAGATCGAGATTAGGATTTGTCACTCTGTGTATCGGAGAGGTATCTCTGGGCCCTCTCGGTAATGCACACCACTATAAGCCTTGCAAGCAATGTGACTAATGAGTTAGTTACGGGATGTTGCATTATGGAATGAGTAAAGAGATTTGCCGGTGACGAGATTGAACTAGGTATTGAGATACCTACGACCGAATCTTGGGCAAGTAACATACCGATGATAAAGGGAACAACGTATGTTGTTATGCTATTTGACCGATAGAGATCTTCGTAGAATATGTAGGAACCAATATGAGCATCCAGGTTCCGCTATTGGTTATTGACCAGAGACGAGTCTCGGTCATGTCTACATAGTTCTCGAACCCGTAGGGTCCGCACGCTTAACATTAGGTGGCGATCGGTGTTATGAGTTTATGTGTTTTGATGTACCGAAGTAGTTTGGAGTCCCGGATATGATCACGGACATGACAAGGAGTATCGAAATGGTCGAGACATAAAGATTGATGTATTGAAAGGCTATGTTTAGACATCGTAATGGTTTTGGGTGAGTTCGGGCATTTAGCAGAGTACCGGGGGGTTACCGGAACCCCCTGGGGAGTGTATGGGCCTTAATGGGACTTAGTGGGAGAGAGGAGGAGGCGGCCAAGGTAGAGGGCGTGCCCCCCCCCCCAAGCCCAATCCGAATTGAGTGGGGGTCGGGCTCCCCTTCCTTCCCTCTCTCTCTCCCCCTTCCTTTCTCTCCTACTCCAACAAGGGAAGGGGGAATCCTACTCCCACCGGGAGTAGGACTCCCCCTTTGGGCGCACCATAGAGGGCCGGCCCTTCCCCTCCTCCACTCCTTTATATACAGGGGAGGGGGCACCCCATAGATACACAAGTTGATTGTTTAGCCGTGTGCGGTGCCCCCCTCCACAGAATTCCACCTCGGTCATATCGTTGTAGTGCTCAGGCGAAGCCCTGCGTCGGTAACTTCATCATCACCGTCATCATGCCGTCGTGCTGAAGAATCTCTCCCTCGACACTCAGCTGGATCTAGAGTTCGTGGGACGTCACCGAGCTGAACGTGTGCAGATCGCAGAGGTGCCGTACCTTCGGTGCTGGGATCGGTCGGATCGTGAAGATGTACGACTACATCAACCGCATTGTCATAACGCTTCCGCTTACGGTCTACGAGGGTATGTAGAAAACTCTATCCCCTCTCATTGCTATGTATCACCTAGATGGATCTTGCGTGTGCGTAGGAAATTTTTTGAAATTACTGCGTTCCCCAACAGTGGCATCCGAGCCAGGTCTATGCATAGATGTTATATGCACGAGTAGAACACAAAGGAGTTGTGGGCGTGGGTATATACATATTGCTTGCCGTCACTAGTTGATTCTTGATTCAGTGATATTGTTGGATGAAGCGGCTCAGACCGACATTACGTGTACGCTTACGCGAGACTGGTTCTACCGACGTGCTTCGCACACAGGTGGCTAGTGGGTGTCAGTTTCTCCAATTTTAGTTGAGTCAGATTCAATGAACAGGGTTCTTTCTGAAGATCAAAAAGCAATCACTATACCGTGTTGTGGTTTTTGATGCGTAGGTAAGAACGGTTCTTGCTAAGCCCGTAGCAGCCATGTAAGACTTGCAACAACTAAGTAGAGGACGTCTAACATGTTTTTGCAGGACATGTTGTGATGTGATATGGTCAAGACATGATGCTAAATTTTATTTTATGAGATGATCATGTTTTGTAACACAGTTATCGGCAACTGGCAGGAGCCATATGGTCATCGCTTTATTGTATGAAATGCAATCGCCATGTAATTGCTTTACTTTATCACTAAGCGGTAGCGATATTCGTAGAAGCAATAGTTGGCGAGACAAAAATGATGCTTCGATGGAGATCAAGGTGTCAAGCCGGTGACGATGGTGATCATGACGGTGATTTGGAGATGGAGATCAAAGGCACATGATGATGATGGCCATATCATATCACTTATATTGATTGCATGTGATGTTTATCCTTTATGCATCTTATTTTGCTTAGTTCGGCGGTAGCATTATAAGATGGTCTCTCACTAAATTTCAAGGTATGAGTGTTCTCCCTGAGTATGCACCGTTGCTACAGTTCGTCGTGCTGAGACACCACGTGATGATCGGGTGTGATAAGCTCTACGTTCACATACAATGGGTGCAAGCCAGTTTTGCACACGCGGAATACTCGGGTTAAACTTGACAAGCCTAGCATATGCAGATATGGCCTCGGAACACTGAGACCAAAAATTCGAGCGTGAATCATATGGTAGATATGATCAACATAGTGATGTTCACCATTGAAAACTACTCCATCTCACGTGATGATCGGACATGGTTTAGTTAATATGGATCACATGATCACTTAGATGATTAGAGGGATGTCTATATAAGTGGGAGTTCTTAAGTAATTTGATTAATTGAACTTTAATTTATCATGAACTTAGTACCTGATAGTATTTTGCATGTCTATGTTGTTGTAGATAGATGGCTCGTACTGTTGTTCCGTTGAATTTTAATGCGTTCCTAGAGAAAGCTAAGTTGAAACATGATGTAGAAATTACACGGACTGGGTCCATAACTTGAGGATTATCCTCATTGCTGCAGAGAAGAATTACGTCCTGGAAGCGCCGCTAGGTGAAAAACCCGCTGCAGGAGCAACACCAGATGTTATGAACGTCTGGCAAAGCAAAGCTGATGACTACTCAATAGTTCAGTGTGCCATGCTTTACGGCTTAGAACCGGGACTTCAACGATGTTTTGAACGTCATGGAGCATATGAGATGTTCCAGGAGTTGAAATTAATATTTCAATGAAATGCCCGGATTGAGAGATATGAAGTCTCCAATAAGTTCTATAGCTGCAAAATAGAGGAGAATAGTTCTGTCAGTGAACATATACTCAGAATGTCTGGGTACCACAACCACTTGACTTAGTTGGGAATTAATCTTTCTAATGATAGTGTCATTGACAGATTTCTTCAATCACTGCTACCAAGCTACAAGAGCTTCGTGATGAACTATAATATGCAGGGGATGTATAAGACAATTCCCGAGCTCTTCGCAATGCTAAAGGCTGCGGAGGTAGAAATCAAGAAGGAGCATCAAGTGTTGATGGTCAACAAGACCACCAGTTTCAACAAAGAGGGTAAAGGGAAGAAGGGGAACTTCAAGAAGAACGGCAAGCAAGTTGCTGCTCAAGTTAAGAAGCCCAAGTTTGGACCTAAGCCTGAGACTGAGTGCTTCTACTACAAAGGGACTGGTAACTGGAAGCGGAACTGCCCCAAGTATTTGGCGGAGAAGAAGGATGGCAAAGTGAAAGGTATATTTGATATACATGTTATTGATGTGTACCTTACTAATGCTTGTAGTAGCGCCTGGGTATTTGATACTGGTTCTGTTGCTAATATTTGCAACTCAAAATAGGGGCTACGGATTAAGCGAAGATTAGCTAAGGACAAGGTGACGATGCACGTGGGAAATGGTTCCAAAGTCGATGTGATCTCCGTCAGCATGCTACCTCTACATCTACCTTCGGGATTAGTATTAGACCTAAATAATTGTTATTTGGTGCCAGCGTTGAGCATGAACATTATATCTGGATCTTGTTTGATGCGAGACGGTTATTCATTTAAATCATAGAATAATGGTTGTTCTATTTATATGAGTAATATATCTTTTATGGTCATGCACCCTTGATGACTGGTCTATTTTTACTAAATCTTGATAGTAGTGATACACATGTTCATAGTATTGAAGCCAAAAGATATAAGTTTAATAATGATAGTGCAACTTATTTGTGGCACTGCCGTTTAGTTCATATTGGTGTAAAACGCATGAAGAAACTCCATGCCGATGGACTTCTGGAATCACTTGATTATGAATCACTTGATGCTTGCGAACCATGTCTCATGGGCAAGATGACTAAGACTCCGTTCTCCGGAACAATGGAGCAAGCAACAGACTTGTTGGAAATAATACATACTGATGTATGCGGTCCGATGAGTGTTGACGCTCGCGGCGGGTATCGTTATTTTCTTACCTTCACAGATGATCTGAGCAGATATGGATATATCTACTTGATGAAACATAAGTCTGAAACATTTGAAAAGTTCAAAGAATTTCAGAGTGAAGTGGAAAATCATCATAACAAGAAAATTAAGTTTCAAAGATCTGATCGTGGAGGTGAATATTTGAGTTATGAGTTTGGTCTTAATTTGAAACAATGCGGAGTAGTTTCGCAACTCACGCCACCTGGAACACCACAGCGTAATGGTGTGTCCGAACGTCATAACTGCACTTTATTAGATATGGTGTGATCTATGATGTCTCTTACTGATTTACCACTATCGTTTTGGGGTTATGCTTTAAAGACGGCTGCATTCACGTTAAATAGGGCACATCGAAATCCATTGAGACGACACCTTATGAACTATGGTTTGGCAACAAACCCAAGTTGTCGTTTCTTAAAGTTTGGGGCTGCGATGCTTATGTGAAAAAGCTTCAACCTGATAAGCTCGAACCCAAATCGGAGAAATGTGTCTTCATAGGATACCCAAAGGAGACAGTTGGGTACACCTTCTATCACAGATCCGAAGGCAAGATATTCGTTGCTAAGAATTGACCATTTCTAGAGGAGTTTCTCTCGAAAGAAGTGAGTGGGAGGAAAGTAGAACTTGATGAGGTAACTGTACCTGCTCCCTTATTGGAAAGTAGTTCATCACAGAAATCAGTTCCAGTGATTCCTACACCAGTAAGTGAGGAAGTTAATGATGATGATCAAGAACCTTCTGATCAAGTTACTACCGAACCTCGTAGGTCAACCAGAGTAAGATCCGCACCAGAGTGGTACGGTAATCCTGTTCTGGAAGTCATGTTACTTGACCATGACAAACCTACGAACTATGAGGAAGCGATGATGAGCCCAGATTCCGCAAAATGGCTTGAGGCCATGAAATCTAAGATGGGATCCATGTATGAGAACAAAGTGTGGACTTTGGTTGACTTGCCCGATGATCGGCAATCCATAGAGAATAAATGGATCTTCAAGAAGAAGACTGACGCTGACGGTAATGTTACTGTCTACAAAGCTTGACTTGTTGCGAAAGGTTTTTGACAAGTTCAAGGAGTTGACTACGATGAGACCTTCTCACCCGCAGCGATGCTTAAGTCCATCCGAATCATGTTAGCAATTGCCGCATTTTATGATTATGAAATTTGGCAAATGGATGTCAAAACTGCATTCCTTAATGGATATCTTAAAGAAGAGTTGTATATGATGCAACCAGAAGGTTTTGTCGATCCAAAAGGTGCTAACAAAGTGTGCAAGCTCCAGCGATCTATTTATGGACTGGTGCAAGCCTCTCGAAGTTGGAATATACACTTTGATAGTGTGATCAAAGCATATGGTTTTACAGACTTTTGGAGAAGCCTGTATTTACAAGAAAGTGAGTGGGAGCTCTGTAGCATTTCTGATATTATATGTGGATGACATATTGCTGATCGGAAATGATACTGAATTTCTGAATAGCATAAAAGGATACTTGAATAAGAATTTTACAACGAAAGACCTCGGTGAAGCTGTTTATATATTAGGCATCAAGATCTACAGAGAGAGATCAAGACGTTTAATTGGACTTTCACAAAGCACATAGCTTGATAAAGTTTTGAAGAAGATCAAAATGGATCAAGCAACGAAAGGGTTCTTGCCTGTGTTACAAGGTGTGAAGTTGAGTCAAACTCAATGCCCGACCGTTGTAGAAGATATAGAGAAAATGAAAGTCATTCCCTATGCTTGAGCCATAGGTTCTATCATGTATGCAATGCTGTGTACCAGACCTGATGTGTGCCTTGCTATCAGTTTAGCGGGGAGGTACCAAAGTAATCCAGGAGTGGATCACTGGACAGCGGTCAAGAACATCCCGAAATACCTGAAAAGGACTAAGGATGTGTTTCTCGTTTATGGAGGTGACAAAAAGCTCGTCATAAATGGTTATGTCGATGCAGGCTTTGACACTGATCCGGATGACTCTAAGTCACAAACCGGATACGTATTTTTATTGAATGGTGGAGCTGTCAGTTTGTGCAGTTCCAAGCAGAGCGTCATGGAGGGATCTATGTGTGAAGCGGAGTACATAGCTGCTTCGGAAGCAGCAAATGAAGGAGTCTGGATAAAGGAGTTCATATCCG
Source organism: Triticum urartu (assembly GCF_003073215.2). Classification (NCBI taxonomy): domain Eukaryota; kingdom Viridiplantae; phylum Streptophyta; class Magnoliopsida; order Poales; family Poaceae; genus Triticum; species Triticum urartu. Next base: position 542,065,520 of record NC_053023.1, read on the forward strand.
ATCTAGATGTCATACCTAGTGCATCGGGTCCAATGAAAATCTTTTGTGACAATACTAGTGCAATTGCCTTGGCAAAGGAATCCAGATTTCACAAGAGAAACAAGCACATCAAGAGACGCTTCAATTCCATCTGCGATCAAGTCAAGGAGGCAGACATAGAGATTTGCAAGATACATACGGATCTGAATGTTGCAGGCCCATTCACTAAGCCTCTCTCACGAGCAAAACATGATCAGCACCAAGACTCCATGGGTGTTAGAATCATTACAATGTAATCTACATTACTGACGCAAGTGGGAGACTGAAGGAAATATGCCCTAGAGGCAATAATAAAGTTGTTATTTGTATTTCCTTATATCATGATAAATGTTTATTATTCATGCTATAATTGTATTAACCAGAAACTTAGTACATGTGTGAATACATAGACAAACAGAGTGTCACTGGTATGCCTCTACTTGACTAGCTCGTTAATCAAAGATGGTTAAGTTTCCTAGCCATGGACAAAGAGTTGTCATTTGATAAATGGGACCACATCATTAGAAAATGATGTGATTGACTTGACCCATCCGTTAGCTTATCACTTTGATCGTTTAGTTTACTGCTATTGCTTTCTCCATAACTTATATATGTTCCTATGACTATGAGATTATGCAACTCCCGAATACCGGAGGAACACTTAGTGTGCTATCAAACATCACAACGTAAATGGGTGACTATAAAGATGCTCTATAGGTGTCTCCGATGGTGTTTGTTGAGTTGGCATAGATCGATATTAGGATTTGTCACTCCGTGTATCGGAGAGGTATCTCTGGGCCCTCTCGGTAATGCACATCACTATAAGACTTGCAAGCAATGTGACTAATGAGTTAGTTACGGGATGTTGCATTACGGAACGAGTAAAGAGATTTGCCGGTAACGAGATAGAACTAGGTATTGAGATACCCATGATCGAATCTCGGGCAAGTAACATACCGATGACAAAGGGAACAACATATGTTGTTATGCAGTTTGACCGATAAAGATCTTCGTAGAATATGTAGGAACCAATATGAGCATCCAGTTTCCGCTATTGGTTATTGACCGGAGACAAGTCTCGGTCATGTCTACATAGTTCTCGAACTCGTAGGGTCCGCACGCTTAACGTTCGGTGACGATCGGTATTATGAGTTTATGTGTTTTGATGTACCAAAGGTAGTTCGGAGTCCTGGATATGATCACGTACATGACGAGGAGTCTCGAAATGGTCGAGACATAAAGATCGATATATTGGAAGGCTATGTTTGGACATTAGAATGGTTCCAGGTGAGTTCGGGCATTTACCGGAGTACCGGGGGGTTACCGGAACCCCCCGGGGAGTGTATGGGCCTTAGTGGGAGAGAGGATGAGGCGGCCAAGGTGGAGGGCGCACACCCCCAAGCCCAATCTGAATTGGGTGGGGGCCGGGGGCCCCCTTCCTTCCCTCTCTCTCCCCTTCCTTTCTCTCCTACTCCAACAAGGGAAGGGGGAATCCTACTCCCACCGGGAGTAGGACTCCCCCCTTGGGCGCGCCATAGAGGGCCAGCCCTCCCCCTCCTCCACTCCTTTATATACACGGGGGAGGGGGCACCCCCATAGATACACAAGTTGATTGTTTAGCCGTGTGCGGTGCCCCCCTCCACCGAATTCCACCTCGGTCATACCGTTGTAGTGCTTAGGCGAAGCCCTGCGTTGGTAACTTCATCATCACCGTCATCACGCCATCGTGCTGACAAAGCTCTCCCTCAACACTCAGCTGGATCTAGAGTTCGTGGGACGTCACCGAGCTGAACGTGTGCAGATTGCGGAGGTGTCGTACCTTCAGTGTTGGGATCGGTCGGATCGTGAAGACGTATGACTACATCAACCGCGTTGTCATAACGCTTCCGCTTACGGTCTATGAGGGTACGTAGACAACTCTATCCCCTCTAGTTGTTATGAATCACCTATATGGATCTTGCGTGTGTGTATGAATTTTTTTGAAATTACTGCGTTCCCCAACAATAGGTGCACTAGTTCGGCGAAGAGATGGTGATACAAGTGTAATATGGATAGTATATATAGGTTTTTGTAATCTAAAAATATAAAAACAACAATGTAAATAGTAACAAAAGTGAGAAAAAGGGGTATTGCAATGCTTGAAAACAAGGCCTAGGGTTCATACTTTTACTAGTGCAAAGTCTCTCAACAAGGATCACATAATTAAATCATATGGCAATCCCTTAATGTGTGAAAAAAAGTCACTCCAAAGTTCCTATCACAGAGAACATAAGATGAAATTGCTTGTAGGGTACGAAACCACCTCAAAGTTATTCTTTCTGATAAATCTTTTGAGCTATTCCTATAAGTGTCACAAACAGCCCTAGAATTTGTACTAAAATAACACCATATGATACACATAAATCAACCCTAATGTCACCTAGATACTCCAATGTCACCATAAGTATCTGTGGGTCAATTATACGATATGCATCAAACAACTTCATATTCATAATATTCAATCCAACACAAAGAACCTCAAAGAGTGCCCCAAGATTTCTACCAGAGAAACAAGGATGAAAACGTGCATCAACCCCTATGCATAGATTACCCCAATGTCACCTCGGGAATCCGTGAGTTGAGTGCCAAAACATACATCAAGTGAATCAATAGAACAGCCCATTGTCACCACGGGTATCCCACGCAAGACATACATCAAGTGTTCTCAAATCCATAAAAGTATTCAATCCGATAATAGTGAAACCTCAAAGGTAAAACTCAATTAATCACAAGAAGATAGAGAGGGAGAAACACCATATGATCCAACTATAGTAACAAAGTTCGTGGAACATCAAGATTGTGCCAAATCAAGAACACGGGAGAGAGAGAGAGAGAGATCAAACACATAGCTACTAGTACATACCCTCAGCCCCGAGGGTGAACTACTCCCTTCTCGTCATGGAGACCACCAGAATGATGAAGATGGCCTCCGGAGATGATTTCCCCCTTCGCCAAGGTGCCGGAAGGGGCTCGCGGTTGGTTTTTCGTGGCTACAGAGGCTTGCAGTGGCGGAACTTCCGATCTAGGGTTCTTTTCGGGGTTTTGGTATTTATAAGAATTTTTGGCATCGGTCTCACGTCAAGGGGGTGCCCAAGGGGCCCACAAGCCGAGGGGTGCACCCTAGGGGAGTGGGTGCACCCCCTAGGATTGTGGCCTCCTGGGTCACTTGCTGGCCCTGCTCCGGTGCTTTGGGGGGTTTCTTTTGGTCCATAAAAAATCACCATAAATTTTCAGCCCATTCTGAGAACTTTTATTTCTGCACAAAAAACGACACCATGTAGTTCTGCTTAAAACAACGTTAGTCCGGGTTAGTTCCAATCAAATCATACAAAAATCATATAAAATTTTTGTAAACATGGCATGAATACTTCATAAATTATAGATACGTTGGAGACGTATCACTAGACGATGATGGATTGGATGAGAGTTATCATGTAATCGAGTTAGTTTTGTTAGGGCTTGATCCCTAGTATCCATTGTGTTTTGAGATTGATGTTGCTATGACTTTGCTTTGCTTAATGATTTTCACTAGGGCCCGAGCGCCATGATTTCAGATCTGAACCCTTTATGTTTTCATGAATATATTTGTGTTCTTGACCCTACCATGCAAGTTATACGCACCTATTACGTGTTATGATCCGCATACCCCAAGGTGACAATTATTGGGATTCTTTCCGGTGATTATCGTAATTTGAGGAGTTCATCTATTCACTATGTGTTAATGCTTTGTTCTGGTTCTCTATTAAAAGGATGCCTTAATATCCCTTAGTTTCCATATGGACCCCACTGCGACGGGAGGGTAGGACAAAAGATGTCATGCAAGTTCTTTCCATAAGCATATATGACTATTTTCGGAATACATGCCTACATTACATTGATGAATTGGAGCTAGTTTTGTGTCACCCTAGGTTATAACTGTTACATGATGAATGTCATCCAATATAATATATCCATCACTAATCCAATGCCTACGAGCTTTTTACATATTGATCTTTGCTAAGTTACTATTGTTTTTGCTATTGCTGTCACAACTGCTACAAAACTATTGCTACGGTTGTTACTGTTAATGTTGCTATTGTTACTACTGCTATCAAATTATCATATTACCGTGCTACTGATCACTCTGTAGCAAATATTTAGTCTCCAGTTGTGGTTGAATTGACAACTCAATTGCTAATACTTGCAAATATTCTTTGGCTCCTCTTGTGTCGAATCAATATGGGTTGAATACTACCCTAAAAAATTGTTGTGATCCCCTATACTTGTGGGTTATCAGTACTTGATAGATGTTGATGATGTCTCCTCGGCAACGAGGCCATAAATTCTTCCTACTACTTGTAAGCTGCGTTGAGATTTCCTCAAAGAGGAGAGGATGAAGCAGTACAGTAGAGATAAGTTTTCCCTTAGTTAAGAACCAATGTTATCAATCCAGCAGGAGAACCACACAACACCTCATTAACAATACATGCACACAAGATAACAAATCCTTGCACCCAAGGTGAGCAAGGGGTTGTCAATCCCTTGGCGGTTATTTGCAAGATTAAATTGTATGGTGATAGATAGATAGATGGATAGATAGATCGCACAAAAATCAAAATAAAATAAAGAAAGAAAAATTGTAGCAAAGTATTTTTGGTTTAAATATGATGGAAAATAGATCCGGGGGCCATAGTTTTCACTAGAGGCTTCTCCCTTGAAAATAGCATACGATGGGTAAACAAATTATTGTTGGGCAATTGATAGAAAAGTGAATAATCATGACGATATCTAAGGCAATGATCATGTATATAGGCATCATGTCCGAGACAAGTAGACTGAAATGATTCTGCATCTACTACTATTACTCCACACATCGACCGCTAACTAGCATGCATCTAGAGTATTAAGTTCATAAAGAACGTGTCATGTGCCCTTCTATCATTGGGATCGAACCCATTACAAAGCACCTCTCCCATTGCAAGAAAAATCAATCTAGTTGGCCAAACCAAATCAATAGATCAGAGAGAAATAGGAAGCTATAATAATCATGCGTACAAGAGTTCGGAGAAAACTCAAATAATATTCATGGATAAATCTGATCATAAATTCACAATTCATCGGATCCCAATAAACACACCACAAAAAGTCATTACATTGAATAGATCTCCAAGAACATCAAGGAGAACATTGTATTGAAGATCAAAGAGAGAGAAGAAGCCATCTAGCTAGTAGCTATGGACCCATAGGTTTGAGGCAAACTACTCATGCATCATCGAAAGGGCAGCAAGGTTGAGGTAGAGCCCCTCCGTGATCAATTCCCCCTCCGACAGAGTATCGGAGAAGGCCTCCAGATGGGATCTCACGAGAACAGAAACTTGCGGCGGCAAAAAAGTATTTTGGGTGGCTCTCTGATGTCAGGGGAATATTTGAGAATTTATAGGGGCGCAATTAGGTCAAGACATGCCATGAGGGGCCCACAGGCCTAGAGGGCACGCCTCGGGGCGCGTCTCCCGAGCTTGTCGCTCCCTCGTGACTCTTCAGGTCTTCTCCCGAACCTTCTAGGGTCTCTTCTGGTCCTGAAAAAATCAATGCAAAGTTTGTTCTCCCTTTGGACTCTATTTGATATTGATTTCCTGAAAAGCCCAAAACAAGCAAAAAACAACAACTGGCACTAGGCACTAGGTTAATAGGTTAGTCCCAAGAAATGATATATAATTGCATATAAAACATCCAAATTGATACTATCATAGCATGGAACAATATAAAAATATAGATACGTTTGAGAGATATCAATGTTGACCTTCACAATTTTCTAGCTAAAGAGGAAATTGCCTAGTTGCAAAGATCTTTTGAAATGTGGCTCCTTAAGGGGGGTTAGGATACTACTCAGTTTCGTGTTATTGATAATGGTAGGAACAAACAAACGCAATTTCTCCCTTGAGTGATTGTGATGTTACTATTGAGTGCATTGATGAGTTGCTTAAGCATGCTACTTGCTATCATAAAGAGTTGTTTGGACCTGCACCTAGTAACATGTACATTTATCTGATGGGTTGTGGGCTCCTAATGAAAAATATTGTAATCTAGATACCTTTCTACTAGCAGACGCTTCGGCAAGGTGGAAGTAAAACATGTTCTATTTTTAATGAAATCTAGTCATACCCTGTCCCTGATAATATACCCATAGAGTTTTTTCAAAACTATTGGGATTTGGTCAGTGAGGATGTCGTGCGTTTATTTGAATGTATTCATGTTGTTTCTCTAGAAGTTCAACAATTAAACTATGGTATTATTGCACTATAACCCAAACTTTCTGATGCAAACAAGATACAACAATTTTAGGCCCATTCGTTGATTGAGATGTTTTTACAAGCTTATCACAAAAGTTTTGATTGTTTGCCTTGAGCATTTTTTTGATATTTTGTTTAGAAGACACCAAAATGCTTTAATAAAAGTTGTGCCATTATGGATGGCATCATGACATTGCATGAAATCTTGCACCATACTTATGTGAACAAAATAAGAACCATTATTATTCTTAAGCTATATTTCGGTAAGGCCTATGGCGAGGTCAACTGGGAATTCCTACTTGATTGTCATTCTGTACGTGGGTTTGGCACTAAGTGGATTTGTTGGAATAGACATATTATGATCGACGGTGATGTATGTGTTAAACTGAACGTTGTAACTGGGCCCTACTTCCAGAGATCCAAGGGGGTGCACGAAGGGGACCGCTTATCTCCTTTTTTTTAACCTGGCAACTGTGAGCCTCGGTAAAATTGTTACACAAGCACACTTTAATGGGCTTTTGACTGGGCTGGAAATTGATCTTGTTCCTAATGGCATTGATATTTTACAATACACCACAATACTGAGGACTATCCAGAATGAAATCATGTCAGGTTTAAAAAATAATTGTAAAAGGTGAGGTGTGTGTGTTATTGGGGGTGATGAACCTACTATGGAAACTTATGTTGGGATCAATTTGTATATCAACTCCTTTCCTTTTAAATATCTAGGCATGCATGTAAGTTATGTTGGCCTAAAAGTGTATGACTGGAGCTTTGTTGATATTCAGTTACTTCAGAAATCGATTCTTGGGTTGGGTATGCCATGTCTATGGAAGGTCGTACTATATAGCTTAATTGTGTCCTATCCCACATCCATCTTATATATGTCAGTGTTTTTCATGAATGGAACTATGATTAAGAAATGGGATAAACCTAGAAGAAAATTCCTTTGGCAACGTTGTGGAAAAAAGAGATGTCATTTGGTGAAATGGGGCATTGTTTGTAGATAAAAAAAAGCAAAGGGGGCCTGGGTGTCAAAGATCTCAGGAAACAAAATATAAGTCTATGAGTCAAATGGTGGTGGAAATTTGAAAACAAACTATATATCTACTAGTCAAATGTTGGTGGAAATTAGATAAAGGGTAGCAGACTATGGCAAGAAGTTGTTAAAGCTAAATATTTGAAGAACTCTATTGTTTCCTTGGTTAAAGCTAAATATTAGAAAACAAAATATATGTCTATTAGTCAAATGTATGATTCTCCTTGTTGGAAGGCGATAATGAGAGTGAAAGATTTATATATGGTGGGTAGAGGGGGTTGTGCTAATTAAGGGTAATACTGCTAGACCATAGAAATGTATCATTTTTTAAAGTAGACCCTTTTGTGAGAAATTCCCTTTGCTTTGTGGTGTTTGTTCAGAACAAAATTGCACTATGGAAAAACTTGAGTCGCTTAATCCTGTAACATCCTTTAGAAGAATCCCCCATTATGGCTGAACAATGGGAGAGAATGGAAAATATGTGATGACGTACTATTCCTATATGTGATTTATCTGATGATATCATATGGAAACTTAACATAAATCATATCTACACTACTATATCTATGCATTGCTGGCTCGAAAAACATCTTGCTGGGGCTAATTTCAAATGGATCTAGAGCACTAAAATCCCTCTCAAAATGCATATTCCTATGTCAATTGTTTCAAAATGTTGTCCTTACCATGAAAGTTATAAGAAAAAGGCATTGGCCTCGAAACCCTACTTGCTCTTTATAAACTCATACTAGACTTCCCAACACATGTTCTTCTTGTGTCCGATTGCTAGAGTGGTCTGAAAAACCGCGGGTGTGGTGTTGGGGACTGATCTGTGTCCTAACTCGTTGTGGCATTGTTATGTGTGGAGTTTTCCTTTCCTTTCTGGAGGTGAAAAACAATCGTGCCACTTTTAAGTACAACTGGACCAGAATTCCTTTCGAGATAGTGTTTACACCTTGTTCTTTCATGTTGTATTGAACAGGTATTTCGAAGCCAAAGTTGGTTGATGTTGTGAAGCATGTTGGTAAGGTGCTAAAAGAGATTGCTACATAGATGATGCTAATGGTGTGGATGTCGTGTTGTTGGTCTGCTATAGACATTTGTGTTTGGACCCAATAGTCGGCGAACGTTTGTCGGGAGGGGTGGCATTTACGAACGTCTTTTCTGGCAGTTTCTTCAGAGACGCATGGTAATTTTTCAGAGGCGCATGGCATTTTCTGGAAGCAAGAAAATTTTGCGACAAGAACATGCAGAATTTGCCATCTCCTGCCACCTAAAAATGCCATCGAAAGGCGTTTGTTTGTCATCCCCTCCGGGGGAACGTTCACCAATTAGTATTTTCGTTGTGCTTTTGGGTAGTTGTCGCGTCTTGGTTTGGATGGGAAATCATCTTTGTCCGTAATATTTTTATGTGGTTGGTACTGCTTAATAAGTCTAGTTTTTCTTGATGCCGTCTAGTTTTTTCCATGCGGTGGGTTTTCTCATAGCGCCCAAACTCATTGTTTTCTCTTCCCCGCGGCCCTGCCCATGTTATCTCTCTCTTGAGTAGCCCGGTTTGAAGGGAGGAAAACATTCCACCACAACATACTGAATTTTTTCTGCAGATCGAATCAAACCAAATCGCACAAATCTAGCACCATTCGTACGTATACGTGATCATAAAGCTGCGACTTTATTATTGTTATATTTATTATTCCACTACTCACGCGGCCGTCCCATCGCAGGCAGATGCACACGTACACGGCCGTACACACGGTCGTTTACGTGAGAGTAAGCTTGGTGCGGGGACACCGCAGACAACAGGCAACAACGACAGTATTCATGGATGGATGGATGGACGGACGGACGGACGGAGGATCGTCCGCGGCGGCCAGCGACGAGGCAGCTAAGAGCTGCTAGTTCTTGAGGAGGTAGTCGTCGAGGTCGTGGAAGGTCTTGGCGGCGGTCTCCTTGATGACGTCCGGCTCGGGCACCTCGTCGCTGGCCTTGTCGAAGTCCATGGTCCAGTTCACCACCGCGCCGGCGCCGTCGGCGCCCTTGTCGGTCACCTGCACCGTCACCCTGAAGTTCTTGTAGAAGCTCACCAGCTCGCCGTCCACCACGCTGTACGACACCACCTTCTTCTCGTCGTCCGCCACCTCCACCTTCTCCTTGGCGAACGTCACCATCGGAACCCCTGAAGGCACGCACCCAATGCTCACGTTACATATATATACTGATACAAGCTCCGGATATGTGGATCGTTTCACGGCGCACGTACCCTCGGTGTACTTGATGAGGCGGACGGTGCCGGCGGACTTGCCGTCGCCCTCCACGGTCTCGATGCTCTTGTACTGCTCGGGGAAGATCTTGGGGAACAGCTCCGTCGACTCGCGCATCGCCGTCCACAGCTTCTCCGCCGGCGACTTCACCTCCACCACCAGCTCGACCTTGGACGCCATCGATCGATCGACCGGGATGCAAGGTTGCAACGCGTTCAAAGCTCTTGCCAGCTACTTGAGCAGTGAAGTGACTGTGGTGCTTGTGGTTTGTCCATGGCGAGAGCTTGTGACCTTATATAGATGATCGAGCTAGTAGTGTTCTCCAGAGGGGGAGGGGGTAGTACCTGTGGGTGCTACTTGCGCTGCCCATTGAAGATTTTCCGGCAAGATCCATCTACCCTTGTCAGGCTCCAATTTATGGCGTCGGTGCCAAGGATCAACGTATATTCATGGTGGTGATAATTCAGAGCAAACGCACAACCGTCTGCATGTGAGACTGGCTGTACAGGGGTGGAATTCTTGATCTGAAAAAGTGGGCAATAACACTGGTCTGGTTTGCGGTTGGAACCAGGGCCCCCATAAATATAAAGTCTGAAATGTTTGATGGACTGATCAATATGTCAGTGATCTTCCCACAAATCAAATCAAGGTGATAGAAGCAGCGGCGAGAGTAGGTGATTAGTTAGCCCCTGAACAGGTTATAGAGTAACACTAAAATTTGTAGAAACAACAGGAGTCGATTATTTATATATTTTTTTCCGAAAAAGGGAGCACCTCAGCCTCTATCAAGTGATGCCCACGGCCATAGTATTTTAAACACCACAACCATATATTATCAATTGTTGATAATACTGAACAAATCAGCTTGCAAAGAGAGAAAAAAACTCGAGGCCATCCACCACCTGGCATGCATCACCAGTTCACCACATCATCCCCAAGCAGATAAAGGGTACAACACTGATGTCAGACCAAAGGTATCACACTTTAACAGATCTTTGAACCAACATCTTCAATAAGTAACGACGCGGAGGCGACGACGCCCCTGATTAAGCCGGAAAGTTGGATCATGGGTTTCGCCCTGAGAAAATACACCCGCCAGCCCAAAGGTATAGGCACCCACCAGAACAGAATTGCACACAAAGCTGAGGCTATCTTGAGATAGTGATGGAGCATGATTAACCTCCCGCAAAGCCCAACCACACACATCCAGCAAATCTGTCCGTCCATACGACCGAGGCAGGCACAGCTCTGCCGCTCAGCTCAGCTCAGCTCAGAATGGTCTGCACTGCAGTCATGCCCCAGAGTTTTACACTACATACATACAAACTCATAGCAGCCGCACATAATTACTTGGCCGGACGACTCAGGCCGCCGCGTCGTCCACCTGCTGCCTGCGCCGCATACTGGACTCCTTGATCTTCAGCAGCTCGTCGCAGACAATCCACGGGAAGCTCCAGAACTGCTTCTTTCCCGGCCGTCGGTGCTCCGGGTGATAAGTCACGCGGTACCACGCCGACGCCCACCTTGACGCCTCTGCCTTTGGGCGGCTCCTGAACCAACCCTGCACCTCCTTGTGCAGGCCCTCCACCGAGTCGATGATGCGGTCCTTCATCTCGAAGTACCTCTTGTTGTCCTTCTTCAGGTACAGGAGCCTATTCCGGATGTTGCCCGTCAGGATCTCGTCCTCATGCTCCGCACCATAGTAGCTCATCAGGGTGCTCAGCTTCTCCGCGTACAGGTCGTAGAACTCCTCCGCGGATGCCAGGAATTCCTCCAAGCCAGGGACCTCTAGGTCAGGATCGAACGCGGGGCTAGATTGAGCCGAGGACGAGGGGGCAGGAGCGCTCTGCATACGGCTCGCAGCCGCTCGGTAGAGCTTGCCGAGAGCTCCGTTGGAGATGTACGTTGGTTTGTCCCACCGTTCCATGAAGTCGGGGTACTCCTTTGGTCTCAGTGACCGGGGCATTTCAGCTGGAGCTCCTGTCTTGGCAAAGTCGACCGCCATCGAATGCAAAGCAGCTAGCTGGAGGCACTCAGGGCTCCGGGCTTTCATTGGATGACGATCCGCGTGGACCAAGTGAGCAGTTGAGATTGCACCGAGCGAGTCATTTATCATGTAATCCACAAAGTACTTCTGAATTTCCTGCAGTTCATCAGGTGTTCTTATAAGATTACAGGTATAAACATGTCAGGCAAGGAAAATACATGTGCTTGTTGAAAAGACAACTTTGAACTGCTTATTGGAGCTAACTGGTAAATACTCCCTCTGTTCCTAAATATATGACGTTTTGGCAGTTCATTTGAATGGCCAAATCGTCATGTATTTAGGAACAGAGGGAGTAGTTGTGAAGCTATCAAGGTTAGATATATACATTGAAGAGCATTTTAAAGCCAACACCACTTTAAAACTCAATCATGCACAACTGTTTTCATTAGAGGATGGCAAAAATGTCTTTCTTTCCGAAATAAGTACCCACATTTCTAAAGAACGTTATTAACTGTGCATGGCGAAAAAATCAAAAAAGAAAAAACTGTGCATGGCGAGCATATATTTGGTCCAAAGCATTCAAAATTTTGTGCTGTTATTCCATCCTGGCTGAGTTCGACGCTCGTAGCCAGTTCACTCTGGCTGTAGGCATGCACCCAGTTTTTGCGAAAGAAATGTTTTAGAAAGATGTAAGGTGCCTCAAGATAATAAATCTCTAAAGTTACTAAGCTCCCCCGAAATATACCGCCCTCAGCGATCTGGCTTTTTATCATTTTGGTCCCACTGGTCAGCTGGCGTTGACACAATCTAAACTGCCTTTGACTAAGGTGCCCTGGATTGCTGCTTTGGAGGGGGGCGGGGGCTTTGAGGGGAGGTGCTGCTCCAACCAGCCACCACATCGACAACCAAAGGAACCACTTAGTACTGTGGTTACCTCATTCGCATTGACATCAGGTGTTCATCCCTGAAGGTGAAGTTCCCATCCTTAATCTGATGGTTTGCTATAGCTCTTAATGGAGTTACATATAGTTCCATTCAATCCATCAAGGGTTGTTGGCACGTCTTCATGTAGCGGCCGATGGGCCTTTGGTCGTTCGATTTATTGGGGGTAATCAGTGGAAGATGGACTCTAGCTCGGGCTCACATGGTGCGGCGAAATCGGCCTGAGGCACTTAGCACACAGGGATAGAGAAAACAGAAAGGCAGGAAAGGAGTGGTCGGACAGACTTAGTGTTGGAATTTTCAGGTTACTTGCCTTATTTGTCCACTCTAATTAAATTAGTAAACGAGCTGTAAACTTAATTAAACCTGACATGGGTGCAGTATAGAATGCTTGTGTGCCATTTTGTGTACAATCACGCCGTCAGGTTCTTGATGTGTTCAGTTACGCAAGCTCAAAATAGGCTAATATTATCACAAAATTTTCAGCAGTGACCACTTAGAATGTTTGTCAGGCTACAAAGAATTGGAAGATAGAATGCACTTTTCACCAAATTTGGAAAGTGCACAGCTCAGTCTGGCATTATTGCTTATTGATAACATCCTGGATTTGTCATGTGGTCATGTTGTGGTTTAAGAAAATAACTTTTCGTCGGACCTAAAAGAGTTATAGAGCAGTCAAAAAACTAGACCACAGGGACAAGAAAGAGACAAACATGGAAAGAAAGAGAGAAAATAAAAGATGTGAAGAAATATAAGAGTGTTTAGATCACTACTTTAGTGATCTAAACGCTCTTATATTTCTTTACAGAGAGAGTAGATCCTACACTGCAGTTTTTCCTTCCCGTTTTGTCAACTTCAAAACCTAGCTAATATATCTTGCCAGATTCTCTGGGAACCCATGAACCCATAGGCAAGCAATAAAAAGTTGTTCAAAATGAATGATTTTAGCCTGTGATTTGTTTGCATCAGAAGTTTTGTTTAAAGAATTCCTTCTTTGATGATTTATAACAATGGAAAACGGTGCGGCGAAGTGCACATTTTCTTCTAGTATTATCGAAATGCTACAGATTGTAAAAAACTGAGATTTTCATTATATTTGCAATTGCAAGTATAAAAATTGATATTAGTCAAATAAAACAATCTTCGGTAAATTAGCAGCAACAACCTAGTAAGAGAAATTAAAATGAATAAACAGCGAGGAATATACCTCAAGTGTAACAACATGATCCATTATGCGTGGCCTTGCTGCAGTGTAGTCCATAGGTGAATCAACCTTCTCTGGAATCAGTTTCTCATCCCAAGTGATAAAATAGAGGTCACCGTCCAAATCGCCCCCGGAGCATTCATTTGGATGAGGCCTGATTAACATCAAAGATTAAATTCTACATAAACAAGGCCTATTAAACATCAAAGATTAATTGAAGGAGAAAGCAAGCATTGGCAACGTCCATCAATAGGTAGAGATGTAAGTACGTAACATGAGGGGATATCAATCTAACATGGAAACGAACACGCTGACAAACACTTCAATAGAGATTTGAGCTCCTCTGAAGGCATTGCCAGAGCAATATAAACTCTAGATGATCGTCTTTCAGTTTCAGTATAACATACGACATTACCTTTCTCCTCTTTGGGGGAAGACAACACAATCAACCAGGTTCTTAGCGTACAAACCATGGTCATAGACAGCTTCAAGTACTCTGATGTCACCAGGATGGAGACAAGGATTTTTTGATACTGCAACTTTTCCAACAACAACTGCTGTTTTCTCTTTTCCATTATCTTCAGCAAAATATGGCTGACAATTATCCTTCTGCTCTTTGCTGTTCTTTGTAATTCTGATGTACACTTGACCGTATTCTAATTCACCTGTTTCATCCAAACAACCAATAAGAACACGGCCTTTCGGAACATGAATCTTACATCTAGTTCTTATGTCAGTCAGCCTATTATCCTGATGGGCCTTAAGAATCATCAACAGGTAAGGCTCTAAACTTGGTTCATAGCCTTGCAGTAAAATTTTCGATGCTGTCTTTGTTTCTGCACTACCAATTTTCCCCAGAACAGAGAGAGCAGCTTCTCTGTTGGTCAGCATTTCATCTAATTCACGCATATCATTCTGTTGCATCGACTCAAATATCTCATCTCTTATCCCCAAAGTTGAAAGGAGAGAGATAACTTCACGATTCATATAGCATGGTTGGGATTTGCTGGTACTTGTAATGTTAAACATTCTGCTCTTTGATTCGAATTTCTTCATACTAGGTCGCAGAGAAAGATTACGAAAGGAATCAGGGTCCACAGCAACAACTCCTTTGTAGCCACCATACCTTATTTGAAAAGCTGAAGGAGGGTTAGTGTAGTCTAATCCAATTCGGCAAGCCATTTCTTTAGCAAGTCTCTCAGAGATCTTCCCGATACCATCAGAAAATATGTATTTACTGCCATCAGTTGTGACTTCAATATCTGGAATCTCTTCTACATCCCGTGGTAGGATTTCAAGTGTTTGTCTGGAGGAGCTGAACAGCTGGCCCATTCTAGCCGCACACTTAGATACTGAACGAATATCTTCAAAGTTGCCCATCCACCTTCTTATATCCTCGGCCTTCAGGGAGTCATTAGAAGCAAACATCCAAACAGAACTTCCACGAAGTTGACTTGCTGAGAAGGCCAGGAATTCATACTTCTTTGGACCAATGGAAAATCCTTCTTTCAAGATGGATAAAATACGATGATATAGGCCAGTTTTCAAGGGGTGAGAAAAGAACCCTCGTCCAGTTCTAGCTGAGATAGCATCTGGAAAAAGCTTACTCCAGTCTTCGTCTACAAAAGTAACTCTAGCAAAGTCAGAAGCATACTGTTTGTGATGCTTAACCACATAATTTGAAACCTCTTCCTCAGGTCCCAAGCAGTATATTTTGGATGGAGTGATGTGAATTCTGTAACACATCATTAACTTTCCTTCACCTTCAGTCTTACTGGAAAGCAAACCATCATGGCTCCTCTTCCTGCTATGAGCCTCCTGCTGGATGAATTGCAAAGGTTCATAGCATGTAAAGTCTAACTTGCTCATTTTCTCAAAAATCCTCCTTGAAATATGAACTGGTATTTCTTCAAGAGCTTTAAACAGATCGGCATTAACATCCTTGGAAACTATCTTCCCCATGTGAACAAGAGAATTGAGACGAAAAAGAACTTCATATGACACTGAACAACCACTTGGGCAGTCAACAAGGGGAACGACTTTGGACGACGGGCCAAAAAATTCCATTGAAGAAATGACCAATTCCCCTAATTCTCCTGACATAGGCAAGCTGTTGAGAATAAATGACACCGGTGCACCTTCATCAAGTACGAGGGCAAGAGTTGAACACTTCCCAAAAGAGTGGTTGCGTGTAAAATCTAGTGCTCTGACCCAGGTAAATTTTGCATCCTCCTTGCATGCATGAAAGCGGTCATCTGAGAACCTTGAATAAACTGCAGGCCCAGAAATTGTTGTGCATATCCTTGGTGCATACATGAGCTGAAACAAATAGTAAATTAACATTAGTCAAGATAATATATATTTTACCAACTTCAGAATTATAGAAAGAATTAAAAGAGTGTTGCGCCTCACCAACTTATAGTCTAAGAAGTATGGCAATCAGTAAATTTAGAAAAGTAACGGTGATGTGTATTCATCAGATAAGCTTCATATTCATTTCACTCCAATTAGTAACCACCAACTGAGATATTTATAGGAGCGGAAATAAAAGTCGCACCACTATCCATCTTACATGGTTCACTCTAGTTTACTGAATCGAGAACTTGCCAATTTTTCAGCTCGCGCAAGTATTGAGGGAGGGAAGTACATCTAGAGCTTCCTTCTTCAAATTTCTACTTCGCCCTATGACCGCAACGTCTGACTAATATATAATGTACAAAGGAAAAACAGAAGTATCACAGCAACATGGTGACCAACTCGACTGGTTCTTCACGTCTAACAATTGGAGTTCAGTATATCCTAATACCAAGGTTACTGCCATGGCCAAACCAATCCCGGACCACATGCCTTGTTTGGTCAGTATAGGATCATCGATCCCCGCGAGCAAAATTTTCAGGTTAGAATCTTACTGGGTGCAGCACAGAGGCTTCTTTGATGTGGTGAATACTTCTTGGTCCAAACCAAGTTATTTGCATAATAGTGCAGCCAGGATTTGCCAGAAAATGAGAAGACTAAGGTACACCCTTAAAAAGTGGAGTAAAGGCCTCTCACGTCTCAAAGTGCTGATCCAAAACACTGAATGGGCCGTTAACGAGCTGGATGAAATTGAAAACCTGAGAACACTCACAACCCCAGAATCGAACTTCGGGCGAATTCTAAAAACTCACCTGCTGCAGCCTCTGAACATTCAGAACCAACACTGGAGAAAAAGATGCACTGTCAGGGTTATTCGTTTTGGAGAGGAAACTACGAAAATTTCCACCGGATGGCCACAGAGCGATACCGAAATAACTTCATCGCCATGCTGAAATTACCCGATGGCACTGAAGTTGAGAACCACACAGGCAACGAAGGGATACTGCTCAATGTGTTTAAAGAAAGATTGGGGGAATCTTCGCCTCCAAATCAGAAATTCGACACAGGCTCTATCATTACCAAGATTGATGGACTGGAAGAACTTTATGTCCCATTCACTGAGGCGGAAATTGATGAGGTGGTTGGAACCATGCCGGCCGACAGAGCTTCAGGGCCGGATGGATTTAGTGGTTACTTTACCAAATCATGCTAGCATATAATCAAACCAGACTTTTATCAGCTTTGTCATGATTTCCACACAGAAGAACTCAATCTTGAAAGCATAAACACCGGGTTCATCATTCTCATTCTGAAGATCCACTCGCCCCAGAGAGCAAAAGATTTTCGCCCCATCACACTGCTAAACTGTTGTCTGAAGCTAATAAACAAACTGCTTGCGGATCGGTTACAGAAATGGATTCTAAAAATCATTCACAGGAACCAATACGGATTTTTGAAAGGGAGAACGATACAGGACCTGCTTGGCTTGGGCATTCGAGTATATATACCAATGTCAAGCCTCTGGATCGCGTTTATTCTGAAACTGGACTTTTCCCAGGCCTTCGATACTATAGAACACCCGGCTATGATTGAGGTCATGAGACACATGGACTTTTCCCACTGCTCAATGGGGTTCCGGGCCATCAGTTTCGATGCCGCCGCCGGGGGCGGGGCGACAAGGTGACCCGCTATCGCCCTTGATCTTCGTCCTCACGGCCGACCTGCTGCAAGCTGCTGTCAACGATGCACTTCGCCGAGGGGTCCTCAGACACCCAATCCCCCCACGCACACACAAAGACTTCCCGCAATACAATACGCGGACGACACGATAATTGTGATGCAGGCATATGAAGAACAGCAAGAGGCGTGAAGAAAATTCTGCTTGATTACGCTGACTCGGTTGGACTTTGGATAAACTTCGAGAAGACTACTCTGGTGCCGATCAACCTAGACATGGCGTCGGCGGCAGGCTTTGCTGCGATCTTTGGATGTACAGTAGGCTCGATGCCGTTCACGTACCTGGGGCTGCCCATGGAGACCGCTGAGTGTCAGATAGACCTAGAGCTGAGAGATGTTTGGGCATACACATGGGGGGCCCAAATATTCATCGTCCAGATATTACAAGTTCTCCTTTGAAAATGTCATGGCTAATCAGGCTTTTCGGTGGATTTGGAAGTCGAGGTGTACAATGAAGCTAAGGGTTTTTGTGTGGCTCCTCTTGTCCGACAGATTAAAACACCAAGAACATGCTCAAACGTAGACATTAAGTAATGGGCTCATCGACAGACAGGACGGACTACTGTGTGCTCTGCCAAACCCAACAAGAAGAAACTCTGGAACATCTGCTCTATACCTGCAGTTTCTCCTACACGTGCTGGACTTCAGTTGGGTTGACCTGGGCAACAGAAGGAGATAGGTTTGACTGGATGGCAGAGGCTAAACAAACCCGTGATCATGGAAGTGTTCACCACAGCAGCGTGGTCGATCTGGACGGAGAGGAATAACCTGATCTTCAGAGGAGTGACGCCTTCCGACAGGTCCTGGTTGTCAAGATTCAGAGAAGATTTCTTGATGTTGCAACACAGGACAAAACCTGAGCTGCTAGGGTTCATTACTGAATTTGCCAGAGAGATTGCCTAGGGTTAGCCAAACTACTTTAATCCCCTGTAATTACTTATACCTCTGAACCCTAGTACACTGTGATTGGGGCAAAAGCCCCACCACACCCTTGTACACTATGTAAAGTACTTTTTTGATTAATATATATGACTGTAGGAGCCTCTCCTACAGTCTGCAACGTTCAAAAATAAATAAACACCGTGAACAGCTCACCTGAAGCAAGATGACGCCGGCCCCATCGAAGCTGCACTGGAGACAGTTCCTGATGTCCTCGAAGTACACCTCAAGCCTGTACCTCTGGGAATCGTGATTGAGGTACAGGTCTATGCGCCGCTTCCCCGGGATGACCTCCACGCGGACGCTGTCCCAAGTGTCGGCCGCCTCGAATTCGCGCTCGGCGACGCGGTTGCCGACAAGGAGGCGGGCGTCGGCCACGCGGAGAGAAAGGTCGGGCGCGCGGGGGAGAAGGTCCACGGAGGCAGGGGAGACGGAGAGGAGGGAGCCGAGGAAGCGGGGTAGCCGACAGGAGGAGGCGAGTTCAGCGGCGAGGGTTGCGGTGGCGGTGGAATCGAACTGAACGCTCCCATCGCCTCGACTTAACCAGCCGCGTCGGGCGGCGGCGATCTCGCAGGCGTAGGCTTCGCCGGCAGCGGCGACGGCGGAATCGAAGAATGCTAGGAGCTCCTTAGCGACGGCGGAGGGCGGGATATTGGAAACCCGCACCGTCGCCGTGAAGACGGGCGCTGACACCGCCGTCGCCATCGGAATGTAGTGGGGACAGAAGGGTTTGGTGTTCCGGCGGGCTCTTGGGGGTTTCTGTACTCCGAGCAGGTTTATGTGTCTGAGTGTCTCCCTTGGTCTCAGAATATATATTACTCTTTTTTAGGAGTCTAAATCTCTACTACTCTTAATCTTTATTTTTAATGAGTATTCTTTTCGTCCAGAAATATTTATCAAAGAAATAAATGTATTTAGACATATTTTAGTTTTAAATACATCCACTTTTATCCATTCCGGTGACAAGTAATTTTGAATGGAGGGAGTAGTTGGTAGGTTGTCTTGTCGCTTCATACCCCATCAAAGGCCAGCCTGCCCCATCCATTTTTTCAGCGCGAACCAATCAGACAATCAATCGATACTTTCCATATAAAAGAAATAATCAATCGTACAATCAAGACTTTCTAGATACATCATTGACCAAGACTTTTCATATATTTTCCATACAAAACTTTCTCCTGACCAAACAATTAAGACTTTCCATATACAGCACCAATCAACCATACAACAGAAAAACAATAATCGAGACTTTCCATGTACAAAACTTTCTCCTGTACGACATAGATTCAATCATAGTTCAAAATTTTCTTCTGGGCGGGCGGCGAGCTCTCGTTCTCCGCGTCTCCCTTAGCGGTACTGCGGGCCCTGGTTCTCCGTCATCTCTATACCTAAAGTCTCGGTACGTAGGTCATTCGCTCGTTTCGTTCGTTCGTTTCCTCCCCGCATCGATCGATAGGAGTTTCGATCCCCTCGATCCCGCTTTTCCTTAGCTTACCGCGTGTATTTATGGAAATATCGCTAATCAAATTTTTACCTACTCAAATAGTATTTCCGTAATCATCTAGTAATCAGATAGCTACCTAATCAAATCCTCTTCAACCCCCTCCCCCTCCATTGGGCCACTGTTGCTCCTAAAACTGTGTCGTCCTCTTCGCCTCGGGAATTCATCAATCATCTTATTGTTTCTTGACTGATGCATGCCTCGTGAGAACTACAACCATGTCGATATAGAAGGCGTTGGGTGCGGTCAAGAAGGACCAAATGAGCATCTCGGCATCGCCAAGGTATTCAGCTCGGTGACTGAGGGAGTCCTGGATTAAGGGGTCCTCGGGTGTTCGGCTCGTGTGTTGTGGGCCGGACTGATGGGTCATGAAGATACAAAGTAGAAGGCCTTCCCCCGTGTCCGGATGAGACTCCTTTGCGTGGATGGCAAGATTGGCGTCCGGATGTATAGATTCCTTCTTCTATAAACCGACTCTGTACAACCTAGGCCCCTCCGGTGTCTATATGAACCAGAGGGTTTAGTTCGTAGAGACAATCAAAATTCATATAGGCTAGACAGCTAGGGTTTAGCCATTACGATCTCGAGGTAGATCAACTCTTGTAACCCCTATACTCATCAAAGTCAATCAAGCAGGAAGTAGGGTTTTACCTCCATTAAGAGGGCTCGAACCTGTGTAAACATCGTGTCCCCTTCGTCTCCTGTTACCTTCGATCCTCAGACGCACAGTTCGGGACCCCCTACCCGAGATCGGCCGGTTTTGACACCAACATTGGTGCTTTCATTGAGAGTTCCACTATGTCGTCGGCAGAAGGTTCGATGGCTCGTCCAATCATCAACAAGGGTTCTGTTTCCGGGGAAACCTTCCTCCCCGATCAACTTTTTGTGTTCGGTGGCTTCGCTCTGCGTGCCAATTCGATTGGTCACCTCAAACATATCGACAGCTACGTCCCTGGTCATTAGATCAGATTCGGGAGCCTGCATTACGTCACCAACATCCGAGGAGACTTGATCTTCGAAGGGTTCACGGCCTCGACCACTGTTCCTCTGCTCCAAGAGGGAAACCCATCGGACCCGTCATCAGGCACCACTCAAGTACCAACTATCATCCCTGCCCTGGCCTTAGATCCATGGCAGACTACTTCATCCAAAGATGGGTATCTGAAACCGACCGGACTTTCTTCTACTATGGAACTTTTCTCCGGAGACCCGGAGGCAACTATGTCTTCGGCGAGCCTAGAATCAAGCAGGACTCTCCCTATCACCGGAGAGTCGAACCCGCCTCAGGATGCAAACTCCGAACTCTCAAGGTCTGCGTCTAGTGAGCACAGCCTGGCAAAATCTGCCGTGCCTAGCCCTGCAGGTCCTCGGTTCCCCGTCCGGCCTTCGCTCTTAAATGAGGCCTTGGACTTAATGCGATCCCTCGCCATTACAGAAGTATCGCCTCCGAACTACGCCCATCCCGTACTAGGGACTGAGAGTGGGGAATTTTACATCCCACCCACCACCCACTTAATAGCCACTGTCGAGGATTTGACCGACATGCTAGATTACGCCTCCGAAGACATCGACGGTATGAGAACGATGCCGGAGGCAAACAAAGCCAAGACCCTCCATTCACCGGGCGTTGGATGGATACCTCCACATATGATGTGTACATGGTGGATACACCCAAAGGGGATGACGACGAAGGCAGGAAAGATCCGATCGAGGACAAGCCCGCTGAGGCACCACCAAAGCGTCGACATCAGAGGCGCCACTTGAAATCGTGTTGCGAAAAGGAAAGCAACACCGGCACCGGAGACAATAACACCCCGGGCGATGCCAAAGATCCCAAAGACCCGGTCGAGCCTGCGTCCGAGCAGGATTAATGGGAGGAGGGACAAATCAACTCCAACGAGCCGGTCGGGAATGAGGACTCGGCAACGAAGACTTCATCGTGCCAGAGGAACCCCTCGAGCAAGAGCGCTTTAAGCGTCAGCTAATCGCAACTACGCGAAGCCTAAAGAAGAAGCAGCAACGGCTCCAAGCCGAATAGGGTACCCTCAATGACAGATGGACCCAAGTCCTAGTTGCCGAAGAATAAGGCCTCGAGCGCCCAACAAAGAGTTATCCGAAGCATCAGCTACTACCACAATTCGACGACGAGGCCCTTGAGTCAATACCGTCAAGATATGAACGCGTTGATGAACCAGACTGACCACCGCGTGGGCGAGATAAAGCGGTTGCTTATGTCGAACACCAGCCCTTACCACCTCGCCGTCGGGACAAAGAGGTAGCAGCTCCGGGCTATACCTACGACTTACGCCAGGACCTGGACAATAGAGCCGGTCATGCCAGATCAATCTATGGATCAAGGGGGCGTGCTCCAACGCGAGGCGATGGCCATCAAGCCTGGTGAGGGAGTCCTAGATTAGGGGGTCCTTGGACAGTCGGACTATATCCCTTGGCCGTATTGTTGGACTATGAAGATACAAGATTGAAGACTTCGTCCCGTGTCCGGATGGGACTCTCCTTTGCGTGGAAGGCAAGCTTGGCGATTCGGATATATAGATCTCCTCCCTTGTAACCGACTCAGTGTAACCCTAGCCCCCTCTAGTGTCTATATAAACCGGAGGGTTTAGTCCGTAGGACAACAACAATCATACCATAGGCTAGCTTCTAGGGTTTAGCCTCTCCGATCTCGTGGTAGATCAACTCTTGTAATACTCATATCATCAAGATCAATCAAGCAGGAAGTAGGGTATTACCTCCATCAAGAGGGCCCGAACCTGGGTAAACATTGTGTCCCCCACCTCCTGTTACCATCTGCCTTAGACGCACAGTTCGGGACCCCCTACCCGAGATCCGCCGGTTTTGACACCGACATTGGTGCTTTCATTGAGAGTTCCACTATGTCGTCACCATAAGGCCTGATGGCTCCTTCGATCATCGGCAACGATGCGATCCAGGGTGAGGTTTTCCTCCCCGGACAGATCTTCATATTCGGCAGCTTCGTACTGCGGGCCAACTCGCTCGGCCATCTGGAGCAGATCGAGAGCTACGCCCCTGGCCATCAGTTCAGGTTTGGAAGCTTGAACTATACCGCCAACGTCCGCGGAGACTTGATCTTCGACGGATTCAAACCCATGTCAGGTGTGCTGCACAATCACGATGAGCATGATTTAGCTCTACCATCGGACAGTGTTCGGGAGATCGCACCTGTAACTACTCTGGCCCTCAATCCGGAACAGATCGCGCCGTCCGAGGACGGGTGGATGGACCCCGCCATGGAGGCCGCACACTCAGCGGCGATAGAGCCGAATATTGACTTCACCTCCTATGAGACCCGTGTTGCCGGACACTCGGATTCGTCCCCGGCCACAGACTCCGAACCACTCGTGTTCGTGCCCATCCAATCTGATTGGGCACCGATCATGGAGTCCACCTCCACGGATATCTTTCAGCACTCGCCCCTAGGCGACATGCTAAACTCATTACGGTCTCTCTCCTTGTCAGGAGACCCTTGGCCGAACTATGTCCGGCTCGAGTGGAAAGTGGACGGCGAAGAAATCCATTCCCCGCCCACCACCCACTTAGTAGCCACTATCGACGACCTAACCGACATGCTCGACTTTGACTCCGAAGACATCGACAGTATGGACGACGATGCGGGAGACGAAAAGGAACCACTGCCCATAGGGCGCTGGACTGCCACCTCATCGTATGATATATACATGGTGGACACCCCCAAAGAAAGCGATGGCAATAAGGAAACGGAGGATAATCCCCCCGAGAAGCAATCCAAGAACCGGCGTCATCGGCGCCACTCTAAGCCCCGCCATAGCAAAAACAGCGATACCGGCACAGAGACAATAATGCTGCAAATGGTGCCGAAGACGAAGACAATCCCCTCCAGCCAGGCTTTGAGCAGGAGGATGGGAAAGCAAGCCCTAAGGAACAGGCAGGAGACAGAGAATCAGAGGATGACAATTACATGCCTCTCTTCGAAGACGAGGTGAGCCTTGGCGACGAAGAATTTATCGTGCCTGAGGATCCCATCGAACAGGAGCGCTTCAAGCGCCGGCTTATTGCCACAGCAAAAAGCCTGAAGAAAAAGCAACAACGGCTTCAAGCTGAGCAAGATTTGCTAGCGGATAGATGGACTGAGGTCCTGGCAGCCGAGGAATACAAACTTGAGCGCCCAATCAAAAGTTTCCCAAAGCGCAGGTTGCTCCCCCAACTTGAAGAGGAAGCATTAAAGCCTGCGTATGATGCGGCAGACCGGCCACCTCGTGGCCGGGACAAAGTGGCATACAAGCCCAAAGTCCAGCCCACACCCCGTCGCCAGTCAAACAAAAATAGCAAGGCCCAGGGTAACACGCAGGACCTGCGAGACGTATTGGAAAACAAAGCAGGACACAAAAGATCGATATTCGGATCACGAGGGCGCGCCCCAACACATGACGACAACCGTCATGCCGGATATACCAAAAGCAAATCCGGCCGGGCCGAACACAGCAGACAAGACTCATATGAACTGCGTCGTGACATAGCCCGGCATAGAGGCGCCGCACACCCCCTATGCTTCACTGATAAAGTAATGGATCATGAATTCCCAGAAGGGTTTAAACCCGTGAATATTGAATCATACGATGGTACTACTGACCCCGCAGTATGGATAGAGGATTTCTTCCTCCACATTCACATGGCCCGCGGGGATGATCTACACGCCATCAAGTACCTATCGTTAAAACTCAAAGGACCAGCTCGGCATTGGCTAAATAACTTGCCGACAAACTCCATCGGAAGTTGGGAGAACCTGGCAAACGCATTCCTGGACAACTTCCAGGGCACTTATGTGCGACCACCAGATGCTGATGATTTAAGTCACATAACCCAACAGCCCGGAGAGTCAGCCAGGAAAATTTGGACTCGGTTCCTAACCAAAAAGAACCAAATTGTGGACTGTCCGGATGCCGAAGCCCTAGCGGCCTTTAAGCATAACATCCGTGATGAGTGGCTCGCCAGACATATCGGCCAAGAGAAGCCAAAGTCTATTGCAGCCCTCACAACACTCATGACCCGCTTCTACGCGGGCGAGGATAGCTGGTTGGCCCGTAGCAACAACACAGCAAGCAACCCTGGCACACCGGAGGCGAGAGACAGCAACGGCAAGCCACATCGCAATAGATACAAGCGCCGCAACAACGGCGATAACACCGAAGACACGGTAGTCAATGCCGGATTCAGTGGCTCTAAATCCGGTCAGTGGAAAAAGTTGTTCAAAAGAAACAATCCGGGCCCGTCCAGTTTGGACCGCATACTCGACCGCTCGTGTCAAATTCATGGCACCCCCGATAAGCCAGTCAACCACACCAACAGAGAACACTGGGTGTTCAAACAGGCTGGTAAGTTGAATGCTGAAAGCAAGGAAAAGGGGCTGCATAGCGACGACGAGGAGGAGCCCCAGCCGCCGAACATAGGAGGACAGAAGAAATTTCCTCCCCAAGTGAAAATGGTGAACATGATATATGCAACCCATATCCCCAAGAGGGAATGGAAGCGTGCACTCAGGGACGTCTACGCGATGGAGCAAGTCGCCCCAAAGTTCAACCCATGGTCTTCTTGTCCGATCACTTTTGATCGCAGGGACCACCCCACTAGTATCCGTCATGGCGGTTCTGCCGCATTGGTCCTTGATCCTATCATTGATGGATTCCACCTCACTCGAGTCCTTATGGACGATGGCAGTAGCCTGAACCTGCTTTATCAGGATATGGTGCGCAAAATGGGTATAGATGCCTTGAGGATCAAACCCACGAAAACCACCTTCAAAGGTGTCATACCAGGTGTAGAGGCCTGTTGCACGGGCTCAATCACACTAGAAGTGGTCTTCGGCTCTCCGGATAATGTAACATCCCAAATTTTCAATTTGGAATGTTATACATAGATCATTCTAGCATTTCATATTTTATTGCATTTCGTCTCGCAATCCTCGAAATCCTAAGCAACTCAAGGACCCTCGGGGAGAGTTGGGGATTTCCTCAGTTTCCAAATTTGATTTTTATCAAATTTCGGAGCGAGAATTTTTGGTTTTAATTATTTTTTCCCTCCAAAAATATTTCATATTAAAATATATGAGAGGAGATAATATGACTTCTCCAAAATAATTGAAATATTGGAGGAAAGTTATTAAAATCAAGTATTTGTTTTCTTGGATTTTATTTGCAATTTTGTTTGCACTAGAAAAATTGCATGTTTTCAAATTTTCATTTTAGGGCCAAGAAAATGTTCATCTCGTTCTAAATATTCTATTTAGACGGTGAAAATATGTTTTGGCATTTTTAGATTTTTATTTTACTTTCTAGGATTTTTTTCTGTTCAGCGGCATTGTTTTTTTTTATTAAAAAAAGTCTTCGGGTGCCGACTGGGCCGAAACCCGAGCCGGGCCGGCCCACTCCCTCCCGCGCGCCGTCTCCCTCCTCGAGACCGGCCTCCGCGCAGCCGCCGCCGACTCGGATAGAGTCCGAGCCGAACTCCGCCTCCCGCCGCCCTTGCCCCCTCCCCAAGCCACCTCCCCTCCCCTCTCTTAAATACCCAGCCCCACCACCGCCACTACCACCCACCCCGCCGCCGCAGCCCCGCCTCTGCCACGCCTCGCCGCCACCGCCGCTCCTGGAGAACCCAGTGTTAATTAATGGTTTAACTTAAGGTGGCAACTTGAATACACATCTAGGTGGATTGAGGCACCTGGAGAACCCAGTGTTGCCTGTATTTTTGGAAATCCCGGGGTTCCGTGTGATTTTCCTATGGACCGCCACCCAGGCTCAAAGGGAACTGAGATGATTCATGCTAGAAACTTCCGTGTGCAGCCACAAGCTATTATGGGCTCTAGCATAGTTGAGTAAGTTACGTGAAGCTCTTGAAGAGGTGGATCAGCAAGTAGTGGGTTGTGAAAGTGCTAGTGATCGACTAGAGGGGGGGTGAATAGGCGGTTTTTAAGAAAGTCTTCAAAACCTGGGAGTTTCGAAGACAAACGATAGAAATAAACCTATTACCATGCAGCGGAAGGTAGACTACACTAAGCAAGCCATAGTCAAGTATTCAATGAAGTGAAAGCACAACGACTAATAGCAGCTATGCAGTATAGATCAGGTTGGAAGATAGTATGAAGCCAATCAGAACAAGCAGTCACTCAGTGAAGACAAAAGATAATGCAAACAGGCAATGACTTCACAAGGACCAACTGTAAATAAAGAGATGGGAAGGATAGAACCAGTGGCTCGTTGAAGACAATGGTTTGTTGGACCAGTTCCAGTGGCGTCAGTTTGAGCATGAGGGGCACGTGTGTTGCCAGCCAAGGGATATACACGCGAGACTGCCTGAACTCCTTCAATGGGATGGGTGAAGCTTTGGTGATCAACATTGTGAAGATAAATGGGATCCTTAGCAGGCTCTGGGTAAATAGCTTCAACAGACAGATCAACCTCTGGCAAGAAGACAAGATGATTGCGCGCAGACGGCTGATAGTTGATGGCAGAGTGACGCTTGATAAGGCGCATTACCCATGGAGCATAGAACTTCGGACCAAAAATGTCGGAGCCAGATGCAGCCAACTGCCTGATGAAGAAGTCTTGAGCATTGAAGCTGATGCCATTGAAGATATAGAAAACCAAAGTCTTCATTGCTCCTTCAAGCTTCGCTGCAGATGAATGTCCTTTGACGGGCCATAGAGTTTTTCTGATGATACGATAAATGGTGCGGGGCAGATACTCTAGGTCTTCAACAAAGAATTCAGATGGGTGGTCAGCGTCGTGAGGCAAAGGCTTCATCATGCTCAACATTTGGCTCATGTTGGGTTCTGGCTTCTGAAAGATGCTCTCCAAAGCATTCTGGTGTTGTTGACAACCTGGTTCATAGTATTCACCAGGAGTGGGCAGGCCTGTGAGCTCAATGATATCAAGAGCTTTGGCTTCATGATGGACATTGCCTGTCATCCACTCAAGGACCCAAGTCTTTGGATCCCTGTTGTAGCCTCGAATGTGAAGAGTTGCATAGAACCGTAGCATAAGCTCTTCATTCCAGTGTTCCTTATCTGTGACAAACTGTAGGAGTCCAGCGTCTCTGAAGCAATTCAACACTTCTTCAAGGCAGGGCAGGCCAGCTATAGCTTCAGTGTCGAGACGCATATGTGGAAATATGCGTCCTTGATTGTATAAGACGCAGGAATAGTAGCTGCGCTGTTGATAGCTCCAGAACCGATCGGATGAAATGCGAGGTTTGGTGTAAGAGTTCTTGGCGCTGTTGAAGAAGGTGTTGTGTGCCACGAAGCCATTCACATTGAAGACCTCAGGTGAAGTTGCAGTGCCTGGGAATTGTGGAAGTCTTGGCTTGGGCTTCTGGACAGGAGGTCTGTGCTCGACATGATAGTCAAATTGTGGACCCGCAGCAGGTGGAGGAACCAGAATGGGCCATCGGACCATAACAGGTTGACCACGATCAAATGCCAGCTCAATTATATGAGGTCTTGGAGGAGGTACAGGAGCATTGACATTGTCATTGATATGGGCTTCAGGGGCCACATTGGCTTCAGGAGCTGCAGTGGCTTTAGGTGCTTGCACTTCTGGCACCGCAGTAGCTTCAGGCGCCACATTAGCTTCAGCCATGACAACGTCATTGGCTTCAGTGTTGATGTTGGTGGCCGCCTCAGGATTGTTAACCTCCACTTCAGGAGCTGGAGGGTCGGACACGTTCTCCTCGAGAACAACATCTTGGTGGGACGGGGGTGTAGCAACTCTTTCTACTTCAAATCGTGGTTCTTCTTCTTCATCGGCTGATGCAGCCGGAATATCTTCAGCCATTTTGGCTTCAGACTCAGAAACGTGCACAGTGGAAGTGACTTGGGGCCTTGGTCCTTTGTGAAGCCTGCGTAATACTGGCGACACTTGCGGAGATGGAGTTTGCTGGGCCTCAAAGTCATCGTCATCTTGCAAGGGTGAGGTGACTTGTGGTTGGGGAGAACTTGGGGTGTCTTGTCGTTGTGGGTGACCAGCCCATGATGCATCCTGAGCAGTTGGCGTCAGAGGACGACCAATGCTGATGAGTTCGCTGTGCGTGATCACAGGCGATGATACCAACTAGTGCTTGATCTGAGGAAGGACTTCATCATCTTCAACATTGTCATGAGGACCAATGTCTTCAGCTGCGGTGGGGTCAACAGCTGGATTGTCTTCAGCTTCATGAGCCTCTGTGGAAGCAGGCTCATGAACTATCACTTGGCGTTCTTGATGTTCAGACGCAGGACGAGCCACTGAGATTGGCTCGACCTCAAGGGGCTCTATGGGAGCAGCCCGGTCTCTCTTCTTGGTTTTGCGTTTCTTGGTTGGAGGAGCATCATTAGTGGTGGCCTTGGTTTTGCGCTTTCTGGCTTTGGCTTCATCTGCCCTTGTTTTCTTCAGTTCTGAAGCCACTGTGGGGACCTTAGGCTTCGATCCTATCATACTGGCTGGGAAGATAATTGGATGTACTTCCTGCCTTGGTGCTTCGGGTTCTGCCACAGCTGGCTTCTTCTTCTTCTTCTTGGCCGCCATTCGGGGGTCGATGCCTGGTCGCCCCAAAGTCTTGCGCGTTTCAGCTTCATTGTATCCCTGAACACATTTAGCAGCAAGATCCTTCATGCGCTCACGAGAACCTTTGGCTTCTCCGCGTTTCGTTCGGAATGCTTCCTTGAGCTCATGCATCATGACCTGGAAGTTCTGAATGTCTTCAACATTGAGCTTGTCCATATGCTTCTTGAACTGAGCCTTTTCATAATCTATCTTATGCTTCAACTCAACAATTTTCTGAGCTAGAGCCAGCTCAGCAGCAATGGCTCCGTGGAAGGCGACGCTGAGGCCAATGGGAAGCTGAAGATCATCAAAGCTAACATTTGGGCTGTCAAACCACTCATCAATGAACTTGTTTATGATTTCAACATCAAAGAGAGGAAGGTCATTGAAGATTTCTGCCTCTTGCTTGCTCTTGATCAACTGCTCAAGAGCGTCATCGCCAAGGTCGTCGTCGCTGGACAGATCAACGGCGTCATTCTCGTTGCGCAGAACAGCAGCAGGGGTCAGTGATTGGCTAGTGGGTTGCATGGGCATCTGCACTTTGGAGGGCTTGGAGATGCCTGACAGATCTTCAGACTGCACACTGTGTTCAGGAGGTGCAGTGGACAGAGGCTTCGCCCGTGAAACCTTTGGTGCAGGGGAAGGCTTCGAAGCTTTAGGTTTCTTTAGCTTCTTTGGCTTCGGTGGTGCAGGCGCTTCGTCAGAATCAGCGTCGTCTGTAGGTTGATCCACGACTGCCCCTTGAACCTGCATGTGAGTAATGAGACCTTCTAAGTTATAGAAGGGCCCAACCAGATTGGGTTCAGCTTCGCGTGTGCCGTCCGCACGAGGAGCAGAGGGGCCTGGATTGAAGTCTAGTCCCCATGACTTCTTGTTTTCTTTGGCCGAGTTCTTGGCAAACTGGAAGTTGCGCTTGAACAGATTGTCGTCACGACACCATAGTAATGAAGATGGGTCTACATCGGTAGGCTGTGGTCCACGGACCATGCAAGGATAGAAGCCTTGTTCAATGGCTCCAGCTCTGGATCTGGGTTGAAGATTTCTGTACAAGATGTCTCCCCACAGTCACTTGATGACATTTTTCTCAGCATACTCCTGGGTCACGAACCTGTACTTGAACCATTGTTCTGCCCAATATCTTCGAATCCATTGGACTCGGGTTTTCCGCTGATTGTAGTCCTCCTCTAGATCTGTCTTGTACAGCTCATAGAGGTCAGGAGGCAAATCTCTTGAGGTGTTGCCATGATGCTGTCTGCCACCCTTCCTTGCAGATTTCTCTGTTGCCATGAAGTTCAGACTGAAAGGCTTCAAAGCTGTCAAAGTCTTCCGTCTACTGGTCAGACAAGAACTGGCTTCAGGAGAATTTATATGATGCTGTAAGAACTCTACAAATGAATGCAGACTATGAGAACCAAGGGATTCTCCCATGGACATGTACCTGTGACAGCATTAAAGGTGCGAGGGAAGGGGAAGAGGTCATATGCATTCTCAGAAGATTTTTGAAGATAAATCAGTTTAGAAGACATTGACCTCATAGTGCGAAGACATTCACTCATAGGTAGAGAGTTGGTTCCAGATTTGTACGAATCCACGAATAAGTACAAGTGAGGAATCTAACTACTTTGTGAAGCATAAGTGAATATACTAGGCATGTTATGAGATGCAGCATGAGATAGATCCAACTTGTGTGAACAGAAACTACTTGTGGTTGAAAAGGATGAATCTATCGGATCAAAAGGACTGTAAAAAGGAGGTTTTATTTACCACACGAGGAACTGCTAGACGGAGTAGGAGAGGAGGCCAAGCAGTTCGATCTTCTGTGCCCTAACTTGGCGACGAAGGACACCTACGGCGACGGCGGAGAAGATGATGTCCGCGGCCGGCGTGAGGACGGCGTCGGTGAGGTCGCGGCAGCTAAGCGCTTCGTTGTCGGTGTCGTCGAGGACTAGCGGTGGCGCTAGGGTTTGAGCTAGGGTGGAAGAAGAGATGATGAGTGGGGTGAGGCGTGTATTTATAGGGACAGGGACGGCACAGTGTTATTACACAGGTGCCCCTGGCGGTTCACATCTGAAGGACACGTGGCTATCATGCAACACATTGGAGGTTGTTCCACGTTCCCACGCACGCCTGGATTGTCGGGTGGTCGTTCCCACTTCTCCGGGTTTCAGGTTGAAGGATTTAGCATTGAAAACAGATTAATGTTTGTCTCTGTGTCTTCTGCTGACAAGGACGCAGAGAAGACATTTTGACTATGTCAATAGAGTGCATATGATTTGGATAGATAGACTTAGGATAGAAGCATAGAGGGGTTAGGGTCCGATCACATTCACTTAGTTCAAAAGATTCAGCAAGAAGCCATAGCTATAAGTGAATGTTGTAGAGGACAGAAACCAAATCAGTACATTGAAGATAAACATGAAGCCATGTTAACATTGAAGACAAACGGAAAGTGAAGACTTTGCAAATGTAACGCCATGTGAAAAAGACTTCTAAGGGAAGAATTTGGTGGTGGCGTTACCCACCGTATAGGAAGTATTAGACCCAGACACGGCGCACAGTTATCGTGGCACTCCGAAGTCAAATTCCACGTTAATGTATTCACACTCAGAATGCAAGTCTTCATTGATTGAATACATACGTTACTTTGTGTGTTGCACATCTAAGTCATCAACATGCATAAGTGTTAGGATGTGTGCCTGATCACAGGACATTTGAGGATTCCAAGATATTTAGCTCACACCGTAACTTGCAAAACCTCTTCTCATCCAAGGGCTTTGTGAAGATATCTGCCAGTTGCTCTTCAGTGTTGACGTGTATGATATCAATATCTTCCTTCATGACATGATCTCTGAGAAAGTGATGACGAATTTCAATGTGCTTTGTCTTCGAGTGCTGAACTGGGTTGTTAGCAATCTTGATGGTGCTCTCGTTGTCGCAGTAGAGTGGTACTTGCTTCAGAAGAATGCCATAGTCTTTGAGTGTTTGCTTCATCCATAGAAGCCGCGCACAGCAAGATCCAGCAACAATGTATTCAGATTCAGCAGTGGAGAGAGATATATAGTTCTGCTTCTTTGAAGACCAACATACAAGTGATCGTCCTAGAAAGTGACATGTGCCCGATGTAGACTTGCGATCCACCTTGTCACCAGCATAATCAGCATCCGAGAATCCAACTAGATCAAACTCTGAGCCCTTTGGATACCATAATCCCAGTGTTGGGGTGTGAGCCAAATATC
The DNA here is from genome assembly GCF_003073215.2 of Triticum urartu. Taxonomy (NCBI): domain Eukaryota; kingdom Viridiplantae; phylum Streptophyta; class Magnoliopsida; order Poales; family Poaceae; genus Triticum; species Triticum urartu. Next base: position 542,098,634 of record NC_053023.1, read on the forward strand.
GAAGAATTCGCTTCACAACTAAGTGATGTGATTCCTTTGGTGCCGCTTGGAACCGGGCACACATGCAAACACTAAGCATGATATCTGGGCTAGATGCACATAAATAAAGCAAACAACCAATCATGGAGCGGTATACCTTTTGATCGAACTCTTTACCATTGTCGTCGGCATTGTTGAGGAAATCGTTAACTGGTAGCTGCTCGGTTGGCTAGCGAGTAGGGGATTAATCGGCTAATCGGCAAGTTAGTCGGCCATTTAATCAATTAATCGGACGATTTTTTGGTTTATCGGCTACTCGGTGACCCTATGAGTAGGGATTAATCGGCAAGTTAACTGGTTAATCGGATAAATTCTTGAATAGGGGTCGTCGGGACCCAGATGGTGTTTAGCTGGTATTGGCGTCGTGTAGCCTTTGTAGTCTTGCATTCCAAACTTCTTCAAGCAATCTTTCAGGTATTTCTCTTGAGATATGAAGATGTCGTTGCGTTGTTGTCGTATTTGAAGACCAAGGAAGAACTTCAGCTCACCCATCATGGACATCTGATATTGCTCTTGCATCATATATCCAAACTCATACTGTATTTCTGGTTAGTGCAGCCGAAGATAATGTCATCCACATATATTTGGCACACAAACAGTTCACCATCATATGTCTTCGTGAAGAGAGTGGGATCCAGGGAACCAGGTTTGAAGACTTTGCTCTTCAGGAAGTCTTAGAGTGTGTCATACCAAGCTCGAGGGGCTTGTTTAAGGCCATACAGTGCCTTGTTGAGCTTGTAAACCATGTCAGGATGTTTTGGATCTTCAAAGCCAGGCGGTTGTGCAACATACACTTCTTCTTCAATCTTGCCATTGAGAAAGGCTCTCTTCACATCCATTTGATACAGAAGAATGTTATGATGATTTGCATAGGCCAGTAGTATGCGTATAGCTTCAAGCCTAGCCACAGGAGAAAATGTTTCATCGAAGTCAATTCCTTCAACTTGAGTGTATCCTTGAGCAACGAGATGAGCTTTCTTTCTGACAACTTGACCATGCTCATCTTGCTTGTTGCGATATATCCATTTAGTGCCTATGATATTGTGCATACGAGGATCAGGACGCTTGACCAGTTCCCATACATTATTCAACTCAAACTATTGAAGCTCTTCTTGCATAGCTTGAATCCATTCAGGTTCCATGAAGGCTTCATCAACTTTCTTGGGTTCAGATATTGAGATAAATGCGAAGTGTCCACAAAAAATTGCTAGTTGTGTTGCCCTTGAACGAGTGAGTGGACCTGGTGCATTGATGCAGTCAATTATTCTCTCAATCTGTACTTCATTTGCAACACGAGGATGAACAGGACGAAGATTTTGCTCTTGCTGATCATTGTCATCATTAGAAGGATTGTCTTCAGGTTGATCAGGTGCAGAGATGATGAGTTCCTCTTCAGGCTGAGCTTCAGACGGTATGATTTCTCCAGTTCCCATAAGCTTGATGGTTTCACTGGATGGAACTTCATCTAGCACATTTGGCAGGCGCTCTCTTTGTGAGCCGTTAGTCTCATCGAACCGCACATCCACAGTTTCAACCACTTTATAGTGAAAGAGGTTGAAGACTCTGTAGGAGTGCGAGTCCTTTCCGTATCCAAGCATAAAACCTTCATGTGCTTTCAGTGCAAATTTTGAAGTGTGATGTGGATCCTTGATCCAGCACCTGGCACCAAATACTCTGAAGTAACTGACATTTGGCTTCTTACCAGTGAGGAGCTCATAGGATGTTTTGTTCAGAAGCTTGTGAAGATAAACACGGTTGATGATATGGCATGCAGTATCAATGGCTTCAGGCCAGAACTTTCTTGGCGTCTTGTATTCATCGAGCATCGTCTGGGCCATCTCAATAAGTGTTCTGTTCTTGCGTTCCACGATGCCATTCTGCTGCGGCGTGTACGGAGCTGAGAATTCATGAGTGATGCCGAAAGTATCAAGATAAGTGTCGAGGCCAGTGTTCTTGAATTCAGTGCCATTGTCACTTCTGATGTGCTTGATCTTGACGCCATAGTTGTTCATGGCTCGATTGGCGAAGCGTCTGAAGACATCCTGCACTTCAGTCTTGTAGAGGATTATATGCACCCAAGTATATCTTGAATAATCATCAATAATGACAAAGCCATAGAGACAAGCAGTAGTAGTAAGAGTTGAGTAGTGAGTGGGACCGAAAAGGTCCATGTGGAGCAGTTCGAAGGGTTGAGTCATTGTCATGATTGTCTTCGAGGGATGCTTGGCCCTCGTCATCTTTCCTGCTTCACAGGCACTGCATAAGTGATCCTTCTTGAACTTGATGCCCTCGATGCCTATGACATGCTTCTTCTTTGCAAGAGTGTGCAAGTTCCTCATGCCAGCATGCCCTAGCCTCCGATGCCAGAGCCAGCATTCTGAAGCTTTTGCTAGAAGACATACGGCAAGCTGTGGTCCTGCTGAGAAATCTACCACGTACAAATCATCTTTCCGATACCCTTCAAAGACTAGAGACTTGTCAGATTCCATTAGAACAAGGCAATGATATTTTCCAAATATCACAATCATGTTTAAATCGCAAAGCATTGAGACAGACATTAAGTTGAAACCAAGGGATTCAACAAGCATCACTTTATCCATGTGTTGATCCCTTGAGATTGCAACTCTACCTAGACCCAATACCTTGCTTTTACCAGTATCAGCAAATGTGATGTGACTCTTGTCAGATGGACGTAAAGTTGAGTTCATGAGAAGACTTCGCTTGCCAGTCATGTGATTAGTACACCCACTATCAATAATCCATTCTGAAGCAGCTGGTGTCATACCCTACAGTGCAGTTAGGGGGATAGGCTTCACGAAGAGAATTGTGAAGCATAAACATTTGACGAGCAAGTGGATTATGAAAGCTTAGATCAAGGTTAGGACTGATAGGGCAAGTAGCAAGCGACTCAAAAACAAAATACATAATAAGACCATTTGGGCCTTTGATCTTGCGCCCTGCAAGATGTTTAAGGTCCCCAGCAATAGCTTCAGACGCATTTGATTTTCGGCTAGAGATGCTTCCCTGCAAAAGAGAGTTAAGCTTTCTTAGCCACCCACATCTTCAAGGGTGGCTTCGAAGCAATGAGTCTAAGTGTAGCATCTGAGAACTTTGGCTTTGGAGCCCTAGCAAATAGTCTTGCAGGTGGACAATAGTACTCTATAAGAATAAGGAGAGTAGTTCTTGGTCTTATGAACATGGCGGTTTGATGAAATGCGCTCATATTCATAGGCTTGAGTATGGTTTCCCTGCAAAACATTTGCGTTAGTGCGACTCAGGTGAGTCCTTTGTCTGTATGAAGCCTTTGGACCATATGAAGCCCGTGGTCTGGGGTTTGTCTTCTTCACTTGTGGTGTCATGACGACATTCACAGGAAGATTCTCCAACCACTTTTTCGGCACCCAGACTTTCTTATAGGTGGCCCATTCCTGCAGTTAGTACCAATATACCTGGCAAACACTTCACCATTCTGATTCTTAAACAGTTTACAGTTTGCATCAAAGGATTCATCAATAACAATGGGATTAGCACAAGTGAAGCCAGACAGGGTGGATGGATCCACTAAAGGTTCCTTTGCATCAACCCATGTGGTTTTGGGGTACTGCTCAGGTTTCCAGTAAGAGCCATCAGCATTCATTTTCCTTTCGAACCCAAGACCCTCTTTCCTAGGGTTTCGGTTCAGGATCTGCCTTTTGAGGACATCACATAGTGTCTAATGCCCTTTGAGACTTTTGTACATCCCTGTTTCAAGCAATGTCTTCAACCTAGCATTTTCATCAGCAATAGCAGTGGTATCCTCAGCAGAGGGGTTAGTTACCACATCAACAATTGAAGATATTGCAATAGTAGCAAGAGTAGAACATCCAGCAACAGAAGTAGCGTTGTCACGCTCAATGCATTTAAGACAAGGTGGTTCAAATCCTTCCTGAGCGGAACTGATTTGTTTGGCGCGAAGTGACTCGTTTTCCTTTTGAAGATCTTCATGAGCCGCTCTCAATTTCTCAAGATCTTGCTTCCTTTGAAGATAATCATAGGAAAGCTTTTCATAAGTTGTTGAGAGCGTTTCATGACGACTTTCAAGTTCCTCATACTTAACATGAAGATATTTTATGTCTTCAATTAAGGACTGAGATCGAGTCATTTCAGCGTCTAACAGGTCATCGCTTTGTCTAACAGTTTTTGAATATGTTCCATAGCTTTCTGTTGTTCAGTTGCAATTTTAGCAAGTGTTTTGTAGCTGGGTTTGGAACCACAATCAGAGTCATCTTCACTGGATGTTTGATAGTGAGTAGTGTGTGTGTTTACCTTGGCACCGCGTGCCATGAAGCAGTAGGTGGGAGCGGAGTAGTCCTTGTCATTTGCATCGGCGTCGGTGATGAAGTCATTGTCTTCAGTGTTGAAGATGGACTTGGCAACGTATGCTGTAGCCAGCCTTGCAACGCTAGAATCGGACTCCTCCTCAGACTCCACCTCCGCCTCCTCAGAAGCGGACTCCTCCTCTGAATCCATTTCCTTGCCAACAAACTCACGAGCCTTGCCAGATGAGCTCTTCCTGTGTGATGAAGACTTTGAGGAAGACTTGGAAGAAGACTTTGAGTATTTCTTCTTCTTCTTGTCGTCAGAATCATACTCCTTGCTCTTCTTCTTCTTCTTCTTCTTCTTCTTCTTCTTCTTCTTCTTCTTCTTCTTCTTCTTCTTCTTCTTCTTGTTCTCATTGCCCCACTGCGGACACTCAGAGATGTAGTGGCCAGGTTTCTTGCACTTGTGGCATATTCTCTTCTTGTAGTCATGAGAAGAAGCTTCATCATTCCTTGAGCTTGATCGTGAAGACTTTCTGAAGCCTTTCTTCTTGGTGAATTTTTGGAACTTCTTCACAAGCATAGCAAGCTCCTTTCCAATGTCTTCAGGATCATTAGAACTGCTGTCAGATTCTTCTTCAGATGAGGAGACAGCTTTTGCCTTGAAGGCACAAGTTCGCCCATAGTTAGGACCATAGATGTCTCTTTTCTCAGAAAGCTGAAACTCATGTGTGTTGAGCCTTTCAAGTATGTCAGACGGATCGAGTGTCTTGAAGTCAGGACATTCTTGAATCATCAGGGCTAGGGTGTCAAACGAGCTGTCAAGTGATCTCAGGAGTGTCTTGATGACTTCATGCTTGGTGATCTCAGTAGTGCCGAGGGCTTGAAGCTCATTTGTGATGTCAGTGAGTCGATCAAACGTGAGCTGAACATTCTCATTGTCGTTTCTCTTGAAGTGGTTGAAGAGGTTGCGAAGGACACTGATTCTTTGATCTCTCTGGGTTGAGACGCCTTTGTTGACCTTGGAGAGCCAGTCCCAGACTAGCTTAGATGTTTCCAGAGCACTCACATGTCCATACTGTCCTTTGGTCAGATGACCACAGATGATGTTCTTGGCCGTGGAGTCCAGTTGAACGAACTTCTTGACATCAGCAGCGGTGACACCTTCACCAGCCTTGGGGACGCCATTCTTGATGACATACCAGAGGTCGACATCAATGGCTTCAAGATGCATGTGTATCTTATTCTTCCAGTAGGGATATTCAGTTCCATCGAAGACTGGGCATGCAGCGGAGACTTTGATTATCCCTGCAGTCGACATAGCTGAAACTCCATGTGGTTAAACCGAATCACACAGAACAAGGGAGTACCTTGCTCTGATACCAATTGAAAGCGCTAGTGATCGACTAGAGGGGGGGGGGTTGAATAGGCGGTTTTTAAGGAAGTCTTCAAAACCTGGGAGTTTCGAAGACAAACGATAGAAATAAACCTATTACCATGCAGCGGAAGGTAGACTACACTAAGCAAGCCATAGTCAAGTATTCAATGAAGTGAAAGCACAACGACTAATAGCAGCTAGGCAGTATAGATTAGGTTGGAAGATAGTATGAAGCCAATCAGAACAAGTAGTCACTTAGTGAAGACAAAAGATAATGCAAACAGGCAATGACTTCACAAGGACCAACTGTAAATAAAGAGATGGTAAGGATGGAACCAGTGGCTCGTTGAAGACAATGATTTGTTGGACCAGTTCCAGTTGCTGTGACAACTGTACGTCTGGTTAGCGAGGCAGAGATTCAACTCAGAAGACCATGTCTTCACCTTATTCCCCTTGAGCTAAGGACACCCAGTCCTCGCCCAATCACTTTGGTAAGTCTTCAAGGTAGACTTCCAAACCTTCACAGACTTCATTCACCGGCGATCCACAATGACTCTTGGATGCTCAGAACGCGACGCCTAACCGGCTGGAGGATTCACAGTCCTCAAGTGTAATAAGTCTTCAGATCACACAAACAAGAAGACTTCAGTGATGCCTAACACTCTTTGGCTCTGGGTGTTTAGGGCTTTGTCCTCGCAAGGAATTCTCTCTCAAAGGCTTCGAGGTGGGTTGCTCTTAAACGACAAAAGCCGTACACTAACTCTGAGCAGCCAACCGTTTATGGTTGTAGGGGGTGGGCTATTTATAGCCACTAGGCAACCCAACCTAATTTGTCTGAAATGACCCTGGGTCACTAAGGAACTGACACATGTTCCAATGGTCAGATTTCAAACACACACGGCAACTTTACTTGGGCTACAAGCAAAGCTGACTTATCCAGCTCTGGATAAGATTTGCTCCCATTGTCTTCGCACGAAGACATAGGATTTTGGTTAAGCATCACTTCAGTCATTCTGACTGGTTCTCTTGGACCCCACTTAACAGTTCGGTGGTTCCTATGACTCAACAAAGAAGAAAAAGAATGACGAAACAACTAAGTCTTCGTGCTCCATAGTCTTCACTTTATGTCTTCTCTTGTCATAGTCTTCAATATGAATGTCTTCACATACCACCTTTGACTTCAATGTCTTCATACATTTTTAGGGGTCATCTCTGGTAGGAAAATCGAATCAATGAGGGACTTCTACCTGTGTTATCCTGCAATACTCACAAACACATTAGTCCCTCAACCAGGTTTGTCGTCAGTACTCCAAAACCAACTAGGGGTGGCACTAGATGCACTTAGAGGTTGTAGGTTTGGTATGGTCTGCCTGGAGTAGAGAGTTAATGTTTCTGAAAGACTGTGTCTCGGTCATCCGTTTCTCAAACACCATGTAGTGCGAGAAATTCAACGGAGGCAATAGAGTCTTGTGGGGAAAAGTGCGCAAACCTCTGCAGAGTGTACAAACTAATCATGGTCAGACGTGTCCCCGGTTATGGACATCTTTATCTAGTACTTGGAGTATCTTAAGTATCTCATCACTTTTAACTTAATATTGTTGGGTTGTTAATTACTTTAATTGGGATTGAGTTGGAGGAACCTTCTCAATAATGTTTCAACTACCATGATAGTTAAATTAAAATCTATTCCTTTGTTGTAGGGAAAAATTGGATTTTCGCAAAACTGTAAACATAGAGCTTTCCACCAGCCAAATATGCATGTAGTGATAGCATTATTCTATTCTTGCTCTACTATGTTACTTTGCCAGCATATTCCATGTGCTGACCCGTTTTAGGGCTGCAACGTTTTATGTTGCAGACTTTTCAGACGAGGAGTAAGGTTTGTTAGGTCGTTGCCGTATAGCTCAGCTATGCCGTTGGAGTTGATGGACTCACTTTATCTTCCAAGCCTTCCGCTGTTATCGTATTAGATGGCCTTAAGCCATATTTATTGTAATAAGTTCTCTTTGGAGACATTCGATGTAATAAGTGTGTGATTGCTACTCTGTTATAAATCCTCGAGTACTGTGTGTGTCAGCATTACCGATCCAGGGATGACACTGAAGCACAGAGACTTGACCGTTTGAGGTCGGGTCGCTACAGATAACTTCCGAAGCAAAGAGTTAATCTTCGATATCGTCCCCTTCCGCAGTGGCTATCACACACTACTCGGACGAACCGCATTCGCTAGATTCAATGCGGTACCACATTATGCATACCTCAAGCTCAAAATGCCAGGACCTCGCGGGGTTATAACAGTCAATGGAAACACAGAACGCTCGCTCCGCACGGAGGAGCACACTGCGGCCCTTGCAGCAGAAGTGCAAAGCAACCTTTTGAGGCAAACTGCCAATTTGGCGACAAGGTCCACAGACACATTCAAGTGAGTCCGGAATAACCTAAAACAGGATCACCAGGCGCATTCAGAGCTCGCCTAGCAATTCGGCCTCCGTCCTAGTCCCAGTCAAGCGACGAAATTTGTGCCGCGCATACATAACTACGCACTAAAGATACCATGGGTATAGGTGGAGGCACGACTATGGCACGTCCCACTATGCGGTTCAACCGCCTCAGGACCAGTATATCTTTATCACTTTCTTCCTTTCAGGACCCTATTCTCTGGAGGCCCTCTCCGATAGCTAGATCGTCGGACCCATCACGGGAGGGAAGCACCAAGGGAGCAAGAAGCTTTGGTGTACAAGGGAATCCCCAGGTGGTCTCTCATAACGATCGTTATACCTGTTTTACATACCCGCACGCAGCTCACCCTTGGATCGGACATGTCAGATAGTCCCATTTTTGCTTATTGTACTACTTATACACATACGCTTTGACGTATCCTCTAAATAACAATGCACATCGTCAGCTCATTATTGCATTTCTTCATCTCCCTTCTCTCTTTTTTCTTTCCTTGTTTGTTTATTCATGACAAGTTGCTGCCATACATTCTGGTATGTTCAGTACGCTAGGGGCTTCAGTGTACCCCATAACACGGCATGAAAAGTCTGAACACTTTCGACAGTGTGGCACCCCGAACTTATAGCATTATATGCATCAGCTCCGAATCATGTCTTGGGTCAATAGTTGGGTTTGCCCGGCTCCCATGTTTTGGTGCCTTACGTTCCACTATATCGGCTAAGGTAGCACTGGGAGAACTACTGTGATTGTGTCCCAGTTCTTCCGGATGAGCACCTCAGTAGAGAAAGCCGAAAACTGACTGTCATGATGCGGCGAGAGATGGTCACTGTTCGAGAGGTCCCAAATCCCTAAAGATTTTTTCCACTTCAGGCGAGGAGTCGGCCTTGTCCGATTTAGGCGTTCATATCGCCCCAAGTTCGGCCTTCCGAATACTAGGGGCTTCGCCAAAATTTACAATTGTAGACTTCTATGGCTAAGTGAGAGTGATAAAGCTTTATAGTCCGATTGCCTGGTTCGTTGTGCTGAACACCTCCTTCGAAGGACCCAAAACTGGGATAAAGAGTGATTAGATTTATCCCGAACACCTCGGTACTAGCTACATGGGGGCAGAAGCCAACAACTAGCCAACTCTCAGATTTTATAAATGGCTGCACAGAAGGTAATATTTTAAATCAACAAGCGTTATATAATGCACATGAACTCGTTTTCATATTATAGGATCACATGAGTACATTCATTCAAATATTACATCCTTAGAACATTCCTCCGCCACAAGGCGGGCACCCTTCAGGACGCTGTCATAATACTTTTCGGGGCGGCGATGCTCCTTGCCCTCCGGCGGCCCCTCCTTCACCAGCTTCTCGGCGTCCATCTTCGCCCAGTGCACTTTCGCTCAGGCAAAAGCCCTGCGCGCACCCTCAATGCAGACGGACCGCTTTATGACTTCAAGTCGCGGGCAGGCATTCACAAGCCGCCTCACCAGGCCGAAGTAGCTGCTAGGCAGGGGCTCGCCAGGCCACATCCGGACTATGAGGCCCTTCATGGCCCGTTCGGCCGCCTTGTGAAGCTCGGCCAGTTGTTTTAACTGGTCGCTCAAGGGCACCAGATGTTCGGTCCCAGTATACTGAGACCAGAACAACTTCTCCGTCGAGCTCCCTTCCTCGGCCCAGTAAAATTCCGCGGCATCAGACACACTGCGGGGAAGATCTGCGAATACTCCTGGAGAGCTTCGAACTCGGGTAAGTAAAAGGAAAGTTTCCTTCACATGCTTGCTTTGCATAATGAATTCCTTACCCACCGCTATCTTTTGGACCTCCTGAAGCTCCTGGAGGGTCCTGTGGGCTTCGGCCTTGGCATTTTTTGCGTTCTCAAGGGCCTTCGCAAGCTCAGACCCTTGCGTCTTAGAGTCACGCTCCAAGGACTCATATTTTTTGATGAAATCCTGGAGCTCTTGTTGCACCTCGCCGACTCGAGCCTCTTGCTTCTCGCGCTTGGTGCGCTCCTTGGCCGCTTCGTCTTCGGCCTCGGACAACGCCTCCTTCAGGGCCGCTACTTCGGTCGAGGCCCCTAGCAAAATTCATGATGATCCTGTGACTTAACAACCGCATTCTTTTTTATTCCTTATCAATATACGGACGGGTATTACTTACCTTTGTTCTCCTCGGGCTGCCTCTTGGTAAGGCTAAGCTCTTTTTCGGACCGCTCAAGGTCCCGCTTCAGTGCGGAGACCTCCGCAGTGCGAGCGGCAGCGGCCAGCAGCGAAGCCTGCTTATTCACATAAGACATATTCTGATTAGACTCCTGTGATTATTATTTGATCCTCTGTTAGGCCTTTCTCTGCGAACGCCAAACAAAGCATCAGGGGCTACTGCCTATGCTATAACATTTTCTTATAAATTGATTACTTACCTCAAAGCCTGTTAGGAGGCTGGCACAGGCTTTAGTCAGTCCGCTTTTAGCAGACTGAACCTTCTATACCACCGCACTCATGACAGTGCGGTGCTCTTCGTCAATGGAAGCGCCACGAAGCGCTTCCAGCAAGTTGTATGGTGCCTCTAGATGGACAGAGGCCATCGGCACAGACGACTCGCCCCCCTTAGTGAGGGGTCGCCTGACAGAGTCCAGAACCACTGGAGGTTTCGGCGCGGTATTCGGCCGGGGGCCGGACTTGCTGCCCCCATCATTAGGGCCCATGGGAGCCTTGCCTCCCATGCACCCAACGTCTGGGAGGTCGCCTTGGGGCGCCCCCAGAACTACCTTCCCTTGGTTTGGTGCCCTTCGGGATAACACCTCAGCGTCGTCCGTAGGGCGGGGGGAGGAGGCGGTCGGGAGCGAATCAATGTTCATCTCCGACAGGCCCAGAGACCCATCCGAAGAGGATACGTCAAGATGATCCTTGGGTGGGCTGCATGATCATGTTCGGCATGATAAGAAACAATAAAATGAAATATGCCAGAACTATTATGGTATCTGGATACTTATGACTTCGCCAGGGGCTTGTCCCTGTGCAACCACTCCTCGTCGTTGAACGCGGCCGTGGTGGAGCGGTCCGGAAGGAGGGCTCTTCCCTTCTTGGACCATTCGGCCTCCCCGGATGGGGCGCTCTTCCTTTTCTTATCTCCCCGGCTGGATGGGGAGAATTTTCCTCTTCCTCCTCCCCGTCTTCGTGGGAGGAGGGTGTCTCGGTGTTATCGGACGATGATTCCGATACAACCTTGCATTGGAGACCTTTCCTGGTCCCCGCGGCCTTCTTCTTGGCCTTCTTCTCCGGCGCCTCATAGGGTGCCGGAACCAGCATCTCTGTTAGGAGAGTACTTGCTAGATATTCGGGTAGTGGGGCCGGACAGTCGATCCGCTCCGGTGTCGCGACCCATTCCTGTCAAATAATGCGGAGGCTCAGATCCCTCACATAATTATACTAGGGAAAGAAATGCCTTATGAGATATAAGGAGCTTACCAGATTAGCAGGGCACTTTGCGCTGAGTCCGCGGTCCTCGGTAAGAGGAGGAGGTACCTCGGCAGACTTGAACAGCACCCTCCAGATGTCCTGGTGCATTGTGTCGAAGAGCTCTCGCAGCATCTGGTGCCTTGCCGAGTCAAACTCCCACATATTGAATGCCCGTCTTTGACACGGGAGGATCCGGCGGAAGAGCATGACCTGGACCATGTTAGCTTGATTTTCTTGCTTATCATGTTTTTAACACAGTTCTGGAGTCCGGTCAGCTCCACCGATGAACCCCAAGATAAGCCCTTCTCTTTCCAGGAGGTGAGCCGCATGGGGATGCCAGATCGGAATTCGGGGGCCGCTGCCTAGTTGGTGTCGCGCGGCTCGGTGATGTAGAACCACCCCGATTGCCACCCCTTCACGGTCTCCACATAGGAGCCTTCGAGCCAGGTGACGTTGGGCATTTTGCCCACCATGGCGCCTCCGCACTCCGCTTACTTGCTGACCACCACCTTCGGTTTAACATTGAAGGTCTTCAGCCACATGCCGAAGTGGGCAGAGATGTTGAGGATGAAATTGGGGGCCAGATCATGGAAGTCCATCCCGTAGTAGAACATGAGCCCGCGAACAAATGGGTGGAGGGGAAATCCCAGCCCGCGGACGAAATGGGTAAGGAATACAACCCTTTCGTAAGGCTCAGGGGTAGGAACAATCTGCCCCGCACCTGGGAGCCGGTGCGTGATATCTGCGGCCAGGTACCGGCTTCCCGGAGCTTTGTGACATTCTTCGCTGTAACGAAGGAGGCCATCCACTTGCCTCCCGCTCCGGACATGTTCAGAGTGTTTTTGCGGAGAAGATGCGAACTTGGGCGTTGGAGCTCGAGTGCGCGAGAATGGATAGGCAGGGAAGAAGAAGGCGTGGGTAAAAAAAGAGGAGTCCTTATCCCTTTATAAGGATGGTAGGAACTGCGTGCCTCCCCACTTGCCTGGTAAAACTAGCTTATTCCCCAAGCGTCGTGACTGATGGCGCGGTTGGGTTACCCACGCCCATATTGATGAGGATCCCGGGATAAGGGGACACGGTCTTTGCTTCGACAAGACGTGCCAAGAAAACCGCCTCGCAATATGTGCAGTGGCTGGTTGAGAAAAACGGTCCGAATAATAACCGAGGCCATGGTGTGATGTCATGTTATGAAAAGTTGTCAGGAGATTAGATTTGTGGAAATATTATACTCTCTATGGTGGTATGTGGAATTTGTTTTGCAGAGCCGGACAGTATCCTTATGTTCAAAATCTTCTATGGAGTATTCGGAGGAGGAACCCGCCTTGCAATGCCGAAGACAATCTGCGCGCCGGACTCATCGTCATTGAAGCCTGGTTTAGGGGCTACTGAGGGAGTCCTGGATTAGGGGGTCCTCAGATAGCCGGACTATATCCATTGGCCGGACTGTTGGACTATGAAGATACAAGATTGAAGACTTTGTCCCGTGTCTGGATGGGACTCTCCTTTGTGTGGAAGGCAAGCTTGGCGATTCGGATATATAGATCTTTTCCCTTGTAACCGACTCTGTGTAACCCTAGCCCCCTCCGGTGTCTATATAAACCAGAGGGTTTAGTCCGTAGGACAACAACAATCATACCATAGGCTAGCTTCTAGGGTTTAGCCTCTCCGATCTCGTGGTAGATCAACTCTTGTAATACTCATATCATAAGATCAATCAAGCAGGAAGTAGGATATTACCTCCATCGAGAGGGCCCGAACCTGGGTAAACATTGTGTCCCCCGCCTCCTGTTCCATCCGCCTTAGACGCATAGTTCGGGACCCCCTACCCGAGATCCACCGGTTTGACACCGACACCTCGCACGATAGGCATAACCTCACCCGGGCCGAAAACCGAATACGGATGTCATCCGAACTCCATCGTGGCGTTGCCTGATACGTCTCCCACGTATCTATAATTTTTGATTGCTCCATGCTATATTATCTACTGTTTTGGACTATATTGGGCTTTATTTTCCGCTTTTATGTTATTTTTGGGACTAACCTATTAACCGGAGGCCCAGCCCAGAATTGCTGTTTTTTTGCCTATTTCAGTGTTTCGAAGAAATGGAATATCAAACGGAGTCCAAACGGAATAAAATCTTTGGGAATGTGATTTTCTCACCAAACGTGATCCAGGAGACTTGGACCCTGCTCCAAGGAACAAAAGAGGCGGTCACGAGGGTGGGGGCACGCCCCCCCTAGGGCGTGTCCCCTGCCTCGTGGGCCCCTCATTGCTCCTCCGGCGTACTTCTTCCTCCTATATATACACACGTACCCCCAAACGATCAGAATAGGAGCCAAAAACCTAATTCCACCGCCGCAACTTTCTGTATCCACGAGATCCCATCTTGGGGCCTGTTCCGGAGCTCCGCCGGAAGAGGGCCGTCATCACGGAGGGCTTCTACATCACCATAGCCTCTCCGATGAAGTGTGAGTAGTTTACCTCAGACCTTCGGGTCCATAGTTAGTAGCTAGATGGCTTCTTCTCTCTCTTTGAATCTCAATACAAAGTTCTCCCCCTCTCACGTGGAGATCTATTCGATGTAATCTTCTTTTTGCGGTGTGTTTGTTGAGACCGATGAATTGTGGGTTTATGATCAAGTCTATCTATGAATAATATTTGAATCTTCTCTGAATTCTTTTATGTATGATTGGTTATCTTTGCAAGTCTCTTTGAATTATCCGTTTGGTTTGGCCAACTAGATTGGTAGTTCTTGCCATGGGAGAAGTGTTTAGCTTTGGGTTCGATCTTGCGGTGTCCTTATCCAGTGACAGAAGGGGCGGCAAGGCACGTATTGTATCATTGCCATCGAGGATAACAAGATGGGGTTTATTTCATATTGCATGAATTTATCTCTCTACATCATGTCATCTTGCTTAAGGCGTTATTCTGTTTTTAACTTAATACTCTAGATGCATGCTGGATAGCGGTCGATGAGTGGAGTAATAGTAGTAGATGCAGAATCTTTTCGATCTACTTGTCACGGACGTGATGCCTATATACATGATCATGCCTAGATATTCTCATAATTATGCTCAATTCTATCAATTGCTCAACAGTAATTTGTTCACCCACCGTAGAATACTTATGCTCTTGAGAGAAGCCACTAGTGAAACCTATGGCCCCTGGGTCTATTCTCATCATATCAATCTCCATCACTTTAATATTGTTTTGCTATTTACTTTCCCTTTACTTTTTATCTTGCATCTTTATATCAAAAATACCAAAAATATTCTATCTATCAGATCTCACTCTCATAAGTGACCGTGAAGGGCTTAACAACCCCTAATCGCATTGGTTGCCAGTAGCTAGCACTTTGTGCAGGTACGAGGGACTTGAGCGTGGCCTCCTACTGGATTGATACCTTGGTTCTCAAAAACTGAGGGAAATACTTACGCTACTCTACTGCATCATCGCTTCCTCTTCGGGGAAAACCAACGCAAGCTCAAGACGTAGCAAGAAGGATTTCTGGCGCCGTTGCCGGGGAGTCTACGCAAAAAGTCAATATACCAAGTACCCATCACAATCCCTATCTCTCGCATTACATTATTTGCCATTTGCCTCTCGTTTTCCTCCCCCCCAATTCACCCTTGCCGTTTTATTTGCACTCTCTCTCTATCCTCCCTCTCTATTTGCCTCTTTTTGCTCGTTTGCTTTTGTTTGCTCGTGTGTTAGATTGCTTGCTTGTCGCGATGGCTCAAGATACTACCAAATTGTGTGACTTCACCAATACCAATAATAATGATTTCCTTAACACTCCGATTGCTCCTCTTACCGATGTTGAATCTTGTGAAATTAATACTGCTTTGTTGAATCTTGTTATGAAAGATCAATTCGCCGGCCTTCCTAGTGAAGATGCCGCTACTCATCTGAATAGCTTCGTTGATTTATGTGATATGTAAAAGAAAAAAGATGTCAATAATGATGTCGTTAAATTGAAGCTATTTCCTTTTTCGCTTAGAGATCGTGCTAAAGCTTGGTTTTCGTCTTCGCCTAAGAATAGTATTGATTCATGGAACAAGTGCAAAGATGCTTTTATCTCTAAGTATTTTCCTCCTGCTAAGATCATCTCTCTTAGAAACGATATTATGAACTTTAAACAACTTGATCATGAACATGTTGCACAAGCTTGGGAGAGAATGAAATTAATGATACGTAATTGCCCTACTCATGGTTTGAATTTGTGGATGATTATACAAAATTTTTATGCCGGATTGAATTTTGCTTCTAGAAATCTTTTAGATTCGGCCGCAGGAGGCACTTTTATGGAAATCACTTTAGGAGATGCTACTAAACTCCTAGATGATATTATGGTTAATTATTCTCAATGGCATACTGAAAGAACATCTAATAAGAAAGTGCATGCGATAGAAGAAATTAATGTGTTGAGTGGAAAGATGGATGAACTTATGAAATTATTTGCTACTAAGAGTGTTTCCTCTGATCCTAATGATATGCCTTTGTCTACTTTGATTGAGAATAACAATGAATCTATGGATGTGAATTTTGTTGGTAGGAATAATTTTGGTAACAACGCTTATAGAGGGAATTTTAATCCTAGGCCATATCCTAGTAATCCTTCTAATAATTATGGGAATTCTTACAACAACTCTTATGGAAATTATAATAATATGCCCTCTGATTTTGAATCTAATATTAAAGAATTTATTTCTTCACAAAAGAATTTTAATGCTATGATTGAAGAAAAATTGCTTAAGATTGATGATTTGGCTAGGAACATTGATAGAATTTCTCTTGATGTTGATGCTTTGAAACTTAGATCTATTCCACCTAAGCATGATATTAATGAGTCTCTAAAAGCCATGAGAATTTCAATTGATGAGTGTAAAGATAGAACCTCTAGGATGCGTGCTTCCAAATATGCCTTTATTAAAGCGTGTTCTTCCAATTCCCATGAAAGTAATGATGAAGATCTAAAAGTTATTGATGTGTCTCCAATTAAATCTTTGTTTTGCAATATGAATCTTGATGAAACTGAATATGATCTTCCTTTGGAGTGTTTAGATCTTAATGATGAAATTGATGAAAGTGGGATGGAAAGAAATAAAAATCTAGATGTTGCTAAACCCACTATATTGGATTTCAAGGAATTTAATTATGAAAATTGCTCTTTAATTGATTGTATTTCCTTGTTGCAATCCGTGCTAAATTCTCCACATGCTTATAGTCGAAATAAAGCCTTTACCGAACATATTGTTGATGCCTTGATGCAATCCTATGAAGAAAAACTTGAGTTGAAAGTTTCTATCCCTAGAAAACTCTACGATGAGTGGGAACCAACTATTAAAATTAAAATTAAAGATTATGAGTTTTATGCTTTGTGTGATTTGGGTGCTAGTGTCTCTACTATTCCCAAGACTTCGTGTGATTTACTAGATTTCCGTAATTTTGATGATTGCTCTCTAAACTTGCATCTTGATGATTACACTATTAAGAAACCTATGGGAAGAATTAATGATGTTCTTATTGTTGCAAATAGGAATTATGTGCCCGTAGATTTCATTGTTCTAGATATAGATTGCAATCCTTCTTGCCCTATTATTCTTGGTAGACCTTTCCTTAGAACGGTTGGTGCGATTATTGATATGAAGGAAGGGAATATTAGATTTCAATTTCCATTAAAAAAGGGCATGGAACACTTTCCAAGAAAGAAAATAAAATTACCATATTAAACTATCATGAGAGCCACTTATGGATTGCCTACCAATCTAGATCTATTCTTGCTTGTTATGCCTAGCTAGGGGCGTTAAACGATAGCGCTTGTTGGGAGGCAACCCAATTTTATTTTTATTCCTTGCTATTTGCTCTTGTTTAGTAATAAATAAATTATTTAGCCTGTGTTTAGGTTGTGTTTTTTGTGTTTAATTAGTGTTTGTGCCAAGTAGAACCGTTGGGAAGACTTGGGGAAAGTCTTGTTGAACTTGCTGTAAAAAACAGAAACTTTAGCGCTCACGAGAACTGCTGTAATTTTATTTGAAGAGTGCTATTTAGTTAATTATTTTTTCAGATGATTAATAGATAAATTTCTCACGTCCAGCAATTTATTTTAGAATTTTTGGGGTTCCATATCTTGCGCTAGCTACAGATTACTACAGACTGTTCTGTTTTTGACAGATTCTGTTTTTCGTGTGTTGTTTGCTTATTTTGATGAATCTATGTCTAGTAAAATAGTTTATAATCCATAGAGAAGTTGGAATACAGTAGGTTTAACACCAATATAAATAAAGAATGAGTTCATTACAGTACCTTGAAGTGGTCTTTTGTTTTCTTTCGCTAACGGAGCTCACGAGTTTTCTATTTTGAGTTTTGTGTTATGAAGTTTTCAAGTTTTGGGTGAATTCTTTTGATGGATCATGGAACAAGGAGTGGCAAGATCCTAAGCTTTGGGATGCCCATGGCACCACCAATATAATCCAAGGACACCAAAAAGTTAAAGCTTGGGGATGCCCCGGAAGGCATCCCCTCTTTTCGTCCACTTCCATCGGTAATTTACTTGGAGCTATATTTTTATTCACCAACATGATATGTGTTTTGCTTGGAGCGTCTTGTATTATTTGTGTCTTTTTTTGCTAGTATACCACAATCATCCTTGCTGTACACACCTTTTTAGAGAGCCATACATGAATTAAAATTTGATAGAATACTCTATGTGCTTCACTTATATCTTTTGAGCTAGATAATTTTGATCTATGTGCTTCACTTATATCTTTTGAGCTAGATAATTTTGCTCTATGTGCTTCACTTATATCTTTTGAGCTAGATAATTTTGCTCTATGTGCTTCACTTAGATCTTTTAGAGCACGGTGGTGGATATGTTTTAAAGAAACTATTGATCTCTCATGCTTCACTTAAATTAATTTGAGAGTCACTTAATAGCATGGTAATTTTCCTAATAATAATATGCTTGGTATTCAAGATTTGTGAAACTTTCTTTTTGAGTGTGTTGAATACTAAGAAAAGATTGAAGCATGATAATTGTTTTGAGATATGGAGGTGATAATATTAAAGTCATGCTAGTTGAGTAGTTGTGAATTTAAAGAATACTTGTGTTGAAGTTTGTGATTCCCGTAGCATGCACGTATGGTGAACCGTTATGTGATGAAGTCGGAGCATGATTTATTTATTGATTGTCTTCCTTATGAGTGGTGGTCGGGGACGAGCGATGGTGTTTTCCTACCAATCTATCCCCCTAGGAGCATGCGCGTAGTACTTTGCTTTGATAGCTTCTAAATTTTTGCAATAAGTATATGAGTTCTTTATGACTAATGTTGAGTCCATGGATTATACGCACTCTCACCCTTCCACCCTTGCTAGCCTCTAATACCGCGCAACTTTCGCCGGTATCATACACCTACCATATACCTTCCTCAAAACAGCCACCATACCTACCTATTATGGCATTTCCATAGCCATTCCGAGATATATTGCCATGCAACTTTTCACCATCTAGTTCATCATGACACATCCATCATTGTCATATTGCATATTCTGGTACACCGCCAGATGCATTTACATAGAGTCATATTTTGTTCTAAGTATCGAGTTGTAATTGTTGAGTTGTAAGAAAAATAAAAGTGTGATGATCATCATTATTAGAGCATTGTCCCAGTGAGGAAAGAATGATGGAGACTATGATTCCCCCACAAGTCGGGATGAGACTCCGGACGAAAAAAAGAGGCCAAAGAAGCCCCAAAAAAGAGAAAGGCCATAAAAAAGAAGAAAGGCCATAAAAAATAAAAAAATATATATAAAAAATTAGAGAAAAAGAGATAAGGGACAATGTTACTATCCTTTTACCACACTTGTGCTTCAAAGTAGCACCATGATCTTCATAGTAGAGAGTCTCTCATGTTATCACTTTCATATACTAGTGGGAATTTTACATTATAGAACTTGGCTTGTATATTCCAATGATGGGCTTCCTCAAATTGCCCTAGGTCTTCATGAGCAAGCAAGTTGGATGCACACCCACTAGTTTCTTTTGTTGAGCTTTCATATATTTATAGCTCTAGTGCATCCGTTGCATGGCAATCCCTACTCACTCACATTGATATCTATTAATGGGCATCTCCATAGCCCGTTGATACGCCTAGTTGATGTGAGACTATCTTCTCCCTTTTTGTCTTCTCCACAACCACCATTCTATTCCACCTATAGTGCTATATCCATGGCTCATGCTCATGTATTGCGTGAAGATTGAAAAAGTTTTGAAAAAGTTAGAGTATGAAACAATTGCTTGGCTTGTCATCGGGGTTGTGCATGATTTAAATACTTTGTGTGGGGAAGATGGAGCATAGCCAGACTATATGATTTTGTAGGGATAACTTTCTTTAGCCATGTTATTTTGAGAAGACATAATTGCTTTGTTAGTATGCTTGAAGTATTATTATTTTCTATGTCAATATAAACCTTTGTCTTGAATCTTTCTAATCTGAATATTCATACCACAATTAAGAAGATTTGCATTGAAATTATGCCAAGTAGCACTCCGCATCCAAAATTCTCTTTTTATCATTTACCTACTCGAGGACGAGCAGGAATTAAGCTTGGGGATGCCTGATACGTCTCCAACGTATCTATAATTTTTGATTGCTCCATGCTATATTATCTACTGTTTTAGACTATATTGGGCTTTATTTTCCACTTTTATGTTATTTTTGGGACTAACCTATTAACCGGAGGCCCAACCCAGAATTGCTGTTTTTTTGCCTATTTCAGTGTTTCGAAGAAACGAAATATGAAACGGAGTCCAAACGGAATAAAATATTCGGGAACATGATTTTCTCACCGAACGTGATCCAGGAGACTTGGACCCTGCTCCAAGGAACAAAAGAGGCGGTCACGAGGGTGGGGCCCCCCCTAGGGCGCGCCCCCTGCCTCGTGGGCCCCTCGTTGCTCCTCCGGCGTACTTCTTCCTCCTATATATACACACGTACCCCCAAACGATCAGAATAGGAGCCAAAAACCTAATTCCACCACCGCAACTTTCTGTATCCATGAGATCCCATCTTGGGGCCTGTTCCGGAGCTCCGCCGGAAGAGGGCCGTCATCATGGAGGGCTTCTACACCACCATAGCCTCTCCGATAAAGTGTGAGTAGTTTACCTCAGACCTTCGGGTCCATAGTTAGTAGCTAGATGGCTTCTTCTCTCTCTTTGAATCTCAATACAAAGTTCTCCCCCTCTCTCGTGGAGATCTATTCGATGTAATCTTCTTTTTGCGGTGTGTTTGTTGAGACCGATGAATTGTGGGTTTATGATCAAGTCTATCTATGAATAATATTTGAATCTTCTCTGAATTCTTTTATGTATGATTGGTTATCTTTGCAAGTCTCTTCGAATTAACCGTTTGGTTTGGCCAACTAGATTGGTAGTTCTTGCCATGGGAGAAGTGTTTAGCTTTGGGTTCGATCTTGCGGTGTCCTTACCCAGTGACACAAGGGGCAGCAAGGCACGTATTGTATCATTGTCATCAAGGATAACAAAGATGGGGTTTATTTCATATTTCATGAATTTATCTCTCTACATCATGTCATCTTGCTTAAGGCGTTACTCTGTTTTTAACTTAATACTCTAGATGCATGCTGGATAGCGGTCGATGAGTGGAGTAATAGTAGTAGAAGCAGAATCGTTTCGATCTACTTGTCACGGACGTGATGCCTATATACATGATCATGCCTAGATATTCTCATAATTATGCTCAATTCTATCAATTGCTCAACGGTAATTTGTTCACCCACCGTAGAATACTTATGCTCTTGAGAGAAGCCATTGGTGAAACCTATGGCCCCCGGGTCTATTCTCATCATATCAATCTCCACCACTTTAATATTGTTTTGCTATTTACTTTGCCTTTACTTTTTAACTTGCATCTTTATATCAAAAATACCAAAAATATTCTATCTATGAGATCTCACTCTCGTAAGTGACCGTGAAGGGCTTGACAACCCCTAATCGCGTTGGTTGCGAGTAGCTATCGCTTTGTGCAGGTACGAGGGACTTGAGCGTGGCCTCCTACTGGATTGATACCTTGGTTCTCAAAAACTGAGGGAAATACTTACGCTACTCTACTGCATCATCCCTTCCTCTTCGGGGAAAACCAACGCAAGCTCAAGACATAGCATTGCCCGTTACAGAGGTGCCACACACCCCTTATGCTTTACCGATGAGGTAATGCAGCACCAGTTCCCAGAAGGGTTTAAACCCGTAAACATTGAAGCATACCATGGAATGACTGATCCAGCGGTATGGATTGAAGACTTTCTTCTCCATATTCACATGTCTCGCGGCGATGATCTCCACGCCATCAAATACCTCCCCTTAAAGCTGAAAGGACCAGCACGACACTAGCTAAACAGCCTCCCAGAGAACTCCATTGGTAGTTGGGAAGATCTGGAGGATGCCTTTAGAGACAACTTCCAAGGTACCTATGTCCGACCTCCGGACGCCGATGATCTTAGTCATATAGTCCAGCAACCCGGAGAGTCAGCCCGCAAACTCTGGACTAGGTTCTTAATTAAAAAGAACCAAATCGTCGATTGTCCGGACATCGAAGCCCTCGCAGCCTTTAAACATAGCATCTGTGACGAATAGCTCGCCCGACACCTCGGCCAAGAAAAGCCGAAGTCCATGGCAGCACTTACCGCACTCATGACCCACTTTTGCGCGGGAGAAGACAACTGGTTGGCTCATAGAAGCAACAGTACCAGCTACCCTGGCACCTCTAAAGCCAGAGATGGCAATGGTAGGCCACGACGCAACAAACACAAGCGTTGAAGAAACAATGAAGATACCAGAGACACGGCGGTCAACACCGGATTCGGTGGCTCTAAACCCGGTCAACAGAAGAAGCGATTCAAAGGAAACAGGGATGACCCATCCAATTTAGACCAAAAAACTTGATCGGCCTTGCCAGATTCATGGTACCCCTGACAAGCCCGCAAACCACTCCACCAGAAATTGTTGGTTCTTCAAACAGGCCGGTAAGTTAAATACTAAACACAACGGGAAAGGGCCTCCAAGCGAGGACGATGATGAGCCCTGCCCACCAAACACAAGGGGGGGGGCAGAAGAAATTTCCCCTTGAGGTAAAAACAATGAATATGATATATGTCACTCATATCCCCAAGAGGGAGTGCAAAGCGTTCACTAAGGGACGTCTACGCCGTAGAACCGGTCGCCCCAAAATTCAACCCCTGGTCTGCTTGTCCGATCACCTTCGATCGTAAGGACCACCCGACCAGTATCCATCATGGAGGTTCGGCAACCTTGGTCCTTGATCCAATCATCGACGGATTCCATCTGACCCGATCGTAAGGGCGCCTGTCATCTGCCTTTGCATACCGGCTTCTGAGATTCGGAGGGGCGGTCGCCCCCTTTGTTGCGTCCATCTGGAATGCGTGGGCGCCGTCGCGGGTCAAATTCTTCTGTTGGCTAATGGTGCAATGGCGCATCCACACTAGAGATGTGTTGCTGAGGAAGCATATTGTTGAGATGGATGGTGCTGGTTGTCCTGTCTGCGAGGCAGCTCTAGAGAGTGCGGATCATCCAATCTTCTCCTACCCGTTCACGAAGTCTTTCTGGAGAAGAGTTGGCATCGACATCACTGACGCGGCGGTGGATAATCTAGGTCAGCTGGCTTCTTCAGCGAGCTTGGTTGTCTGCGCCGCTCCGGAATTCTCTATGCTATGTTGCTGGCACTTGTGGAAGCACCGAAATGATGTGGTGTTTCAGAGGCAGTGCCCCTCTCTGGCTCAGTTACTTGGTTGTTGTCGGGAAGACGCCCTCTTGTGGCGTGGGCGCCTGAAGGCGACCTGTCGAGCTCATGTCGACACCTGGATAACGGCCTTGGGGTAGCAGAATGTGTGCAAGGATTCTGCCTTGTCTTGTCTGCTTGCTTTATTTTGAAATATTTCCTCCTGTGAGGCCGTTTACGAAATCTGAGAGTTGGCCAGTCGTCGGCTTCATCCCCCACGTAGATAATACGGGGGTGTTTGGAATAGCATCAAAACACACTTGGCCCAGCGATTTGGTCCATGAAGGAGGTGTTAGTGCGGTGAACCAGGCAATCAGACTATATGGCTTTATCGCTCTCACTTAGCCATAGGAGTTTTATAATGGTAGTATAGGCGCAACCCCTAGTATTGTTCGATTATCCGAACTTGGGTGTTGTAGTTGCTTGGTCGGGTGAAGGCCGGCCTATCGCGTAATGTGGAAAAAATCACAAGAGATGTATACTTAGTCGCCGAATAGCTGACCAGCTCTCGCCGCATCATGACAGTCAGTTTTCGGCTTTCTCTACTGACGTGTTTGTCTAGATGAACCAGAAACACAATCGCAATAGTTCTCCCTTTACTACCTTAGCCGAACAAACAGAACGTAAGGTAGCAATCACAGGAGCCGGACAACCCAACTATTGACCGAAGACATGATTCGGAGCGGATGCATATAATGCTATATTCAGGATGCTGAATTGCACTGTGAAAGTGTTCGGACTTTGTTTAGTATTGAAAAAATGTACGTGGCTCAATAGAGCCCCTGGCAATTTGAGTCGTCCAAGGTGTACTTGAAAATCGGGAAAAAACAGGGAAAAACAGATTAAGAGATAAGCCAATGCCATATAGGCTGGGCTAGAAACTGTTTCCATTGTAGTCTGATTGATACGTCTGAACGTATTGGTACAGAAAGTGCAGTGAGCAACAAGGCTATTTTACATGCCGAGCACAGGGGAAAGTTGTGAGTGGGCCTTGCAAACGGACAAGGTGGTCTTTAAAGACCCTTTTAGGTATTCTGTCGTGCCTCTACACTACTTGTCTCCTTGGTGTTTTGTCCTTCGAGAGGATCATCGCTCGGTGTTGTCATGATAGGCCTCGAAAAGAGGCCTAGGTGCCGTCGAAAAGGTGACATGGGTTGTAAGGAACCTAAAAAATATAAAAGGAAGAAAAGGGGGAAAGTATGGGTGTCCGGATAAGGTCTAGCCATATTGTGGACTTTATCATTGTTGTGCCTCCGTCTTTGCCCATGGTATCTTTAGTGCGTAGTTATGTACACGTGGCACATGGACCGCAATTCAGTTGGGGCTGAGATGGAGGTCGAATTGCTAATCGAGCTCCTGACGAGCTGGACTGTCGTACTGTGGGGTAGTCCGGACTCGTTTGACAGTGTCCGAGGACTTGACCTCCGATGTAGTAGTTGGCTTGATAAGGCCGCCTTGTACTTCCGCTGCCAGGGCCGCGGTGTGCTCCTCATTACGGAGGGAGCGTTCCATGTTTCCATTGACCGTTATAACACCACGTGGTCTGGGCATCTTGAGCTTGAGATAAGCATAGTGCGGGACCGCGTTGAAGCGAGCAAACACGGTTCGTCTGAGCAGTGCATGATAGCCACTGCGGAACGGGACGATGTCGAAGATCAAGTCTTCGCTTCGGAAGTTGTCCGGTGAACCAAAGATGACTTCCAATGTGATTGAGCCCGTGCAGTGGGATTCTACACCAGGTATTACTCCTTTAAAGGTAGTTTTGGTGGGCTTGAGATCCTTGACGGATCAATACCTTGCGGACTGTGTCCTGATAGAGCAGGTTAAGGCTGCTTCCGCCGTCCATGAGGACTTGCGTGAGGTGGAATCCGTTGACGATTGGGTCAAGGACTAGTGTGGCTGAACCCACTACAAAAAAAAGACACATCCATGACATTTTGGGCTGAACAAATTTTTTTCAGCCATACTTATGACACTTCTATGACGATAATTGTGACAAAACCTGGTATCATCATAGATGTGGTGGGCTCCTACTTCTATGACAAAAAATCATGATAGAAAATGGGTTTTTCATCCTGGGCGGGACGGAGACGCAGCTACATGACATTCTTTGGGCCGTCCATGACAGAAAAAATCGTGGTAGAAGCGAGGGCGAGGAAAATATCGGGGTGTTCCCGGTTATGGTGGGTGGTCGGGGCCGAGCGATGCATGAAGGTTTGCGCGTTTCTCTCGTACACACATGCGCGTGGTGCAAGGCATTGGGCTCTAACTGAACCCGAGCGAGGCGTTCGCCTACTGAACCCGAGCGATTGCACTGCAGGCTACGCGTTACTGAACCCGAGCGATCGATCGATGGCTGTTAACTGAACCCGATCGAGCGATTCCTTCGCTACTGCTGCTAACTGAAGCTGATCGATGCTGCCTCTGGATGAACAGTGAGCGTTGCTGGGGGCGTTTGGATGAACAGTTCCCGGTGGGGTGGATGAACAGGACCCCGTGGTGTTGCCTCTGGATGAACAGGACCCCGATCGATCGAGCCGGTTGGGGCTGGATGAACAGGACCCCGTGGAGGGCTAGATGAACAGGACCACCCCGTGGAGGGCTGGATGAACAGGACCACCCCGTGGAGGGCTAGATGAACAGTAGCCCATGGAGGGGTGGTTGAACAGGAGCCCGTGGAGAGGGCTGGTTGAACAGTAGCCGGTGGAGTAGCACGCGGTGGAGGCTGGATGAACAAGAGCCCGTGGATGAACAGTCGCAGGTGGAGGCTGGAGGAGGTCGACGGTGGATGAACAGTAGCCCGTGAAGGCTGGAGGGGGTCGACGGTGGAGATGAACTGTATCCCGTGGAGTCCCGTTTTGCAGTACGCCACACCCCTCTCGATGAACATGACCCCTGTTTCGACCGTAGCGCTCCAACACAAGTCCGTTTCCTCCGTTTTGTGGTATGCCACACCCCTCCCGATGAACAGGACCCCCATTTCGACCGTAGGAGGTCTGTTTCCTCCGTTTTGCGATACGCCAGACCCCTCGCGATGAACAGGATCCCGTTTCGAACATGGCCGGTCGAACACAACGCCGTTTCCTCTGTTGTGCGGTATGCCAGGCCTTGTTTCCATCGGCTGTTCCGTCCAAGCCGGTTGGCTCCCACGCGTTCTGTTGCCTCCCGATGAACACGACGCATTCCATTGACTCCCCATGAACACGACGACGACGCAGTTTCTCCGTTCCGACCCAGACATGTACACGAGCCCTGGCCGTACGTATGCGCGAGTAGGCGTTCGAGACCCCGCCCGTATGTACGTATGCGGCCGTATTTTCTTTCTTGCACACTGGCCGTTGTACGTACGTGTACATGCTACATGCGCGCCTCTACTACGACACGTGCGCGCCTCTACATCGACCCGTATGTACGTACACGTTCACAACCAGAATGACAATGCTACGTACGCTTCGACCAGGTGGGTCCCGACTGTCAGGCACTTCCTTGCGTGCGAAGATGTAGCTGGTGGGTCCCAGCAATCTGGGGGGAGAATCGTTTTTTTTGCCTGGACGCACTTTTGTGTGCGAAGATGTAGTTGGTAGGTCCCAACAGTCAGGGGGAAACGTTTTTTTCGCGAAATACGGTTGCCCGTCCAGTGGGTCCCCGCTGTCAGGTGGAGGAATCATTATTTTCCGTGTAATAAGGAGGCACTTCCTTGCTGCGGCCGTGGACCCAGCTGTCAGCCTCTCCACGTACAGTCCACGTTCGATGGAAGCCGTTCCTTGACCAGGTGAAAGTGCGTTATATCGACTAGAGGGGGGGGGGGTGAATAGGTGATTTTTATGAAAGTCTTCAAAACTTGGGAGTTATGAAGACAAACAGTGAAGATTATGCCTATTACTATGCAGCGGAAGTTAGATTACACTATACCAGCCATGGTCATGTATTCAATAGAGTGAAAGCACAGTGACAAACAGCTTCAGTGTAATAAGGATCAAGTAGGAAGAAGTTATGAAGCCAAATAGATCATGCATTCACGTTGTGAAGACAAATGATAAAGCAAGCACGCAATGACTTCACAATGAGTAACAGCAAGAGAAGGAAGTGAAGATGAAACCAGTGACTCGTTGAAGACAATGATATGTTGGACCAGTTCCAGTTGCTGTGACAACTGTACGTCTGGTTGGAGCGGCTAGGTATTTAAACCTTAGGACACACAGTCCCGGACACCCAGTCCTGAACACACAGTTCAGGACACCAAGTCCTCACCGTAATCTCCTTGAGCTAAGGTCACTTAGTCCTCGCCCAATCACTCTGGTAAGTCTTCAAGGTAGACTCCCAAACCTTCACAGACTTCGTTCACTGGCAATCCACAATGTCTCTTGGATGCTCTGAACGCGACGCCTAACCGTCTGGAGGATTCACAGTCCTCAAGTGTAATAAGTCTTCAGATCACACAGACAAGAAGACTCAAGTGATGCCCAATTTACTCTGGCTCTGGGTGGTTAGGGCTTTTCTCCTCACTAGGAATTTTCTCTCAAAGGCTTCGAGGTGGGTTGCTCTCAAACGACAAAAGCCGTGCACTAAAATCTGAGCAGCCAACTGTTTATGGTTGTGGGGGTGGGCTATTTATAGCCAACTTGGCAACCGACCTGAATTTGTCGAATGACCCTGGTCACTAAGGAACTGACACGTGTCTCAACGGTCAGATTTCGAATCTTCATGGCAACTTTACTTGGGCTACAAGCAAGCTGACTTGCCGGCTCTGGACAAGATTTGCTCTCATTGTCTTCACTCGAAGACATAGGTTTTTGATTTAGGCATCACTTAAGTCATTCTGACTTGTTCTCCTGGACCCCACTTAACAGTACGGTGGTTCCTATGACTCAACAAAAATAAAAAGAACTACGAAGGATCTAAGTCTTCGAGTTCCATAGGCTTCATAACGTGTCTTCTGTTGTCATAGTCTTCAATGTGAATATCTTCATATACCACCTTTGACTTCAATGTCTTCATTCATTTTTAGGGGTCATCTCTGGTAGTAAACCGAATCAATGAGGGACTTCTACCTGTGTTTTCCTGCAATTCTCACAAACACATTAGTCCCTCAACTAGGTTTGTCATCAATACTCCAAAACCAACTAGGGGTGGCACTAGATGCACTTACAATCTCCCCCTTTTTGGTGATTGATGACAAACTAGTTGAAGTTTTCAACGGGGAATATAAAGTGTGAAGTCTGTAAAGGAATTGTCATCATAAGTTGCAAGTGCTCCCCCTGAAGATGTGCATATAAATTAGTTTGCTTTTGGAATGCAAATGCACATGGCAGGTTGTACTTGTGGAGATCAGCTTCAGCTTATGATGACAATCTACTATGCATGTGAAAGTATATGAAGATAATAACATGCATAATGGAAAATGGACGTCTGCAGAATGAGATGAGTGCGGAATTTATCGTCGCACATGCGGAATTTATCTTCGCAAAAGGAGTGGTAAAACAAGTAGCAGATGACCATCGAGTTTTAGTGTTTACAACTCAAAAGAACCAAATGAAGCAAAACAAGAGTTGCAAACACGAAGCAAGTATAACAAAACAAGGCACCCGCCCATATTGACCCGCTTGAAGACTATAAACATCATATGCTTCTACCCCTTTTGTCAGGAATGACCAAAAAGGTTTGAAGACATAGAGTTTTCTACGCGTTCCCAGGCGCAGTAGGGTCGGTGGAGTTGTTTGGCGGTGCTGAGCTTTGAGGTGCTGAAGCGGGTGGTGGTGAAGTAGCATCATCATCTTCATCAATGATCCTCGCAGTGACAGTGGCAGCAGATGAGGAATACTCAGAGTCTTCAAGTGACGGTGTGTTGCGCATCACAGCCCTCCTAGGAGGTGTGGTGTCAAATTTGAAGCGCTCTGTGAAGCCATCCTCTACAAGTTCAGCTTCAGTGCAGATCATTGAGAGCCCTTTCCACGTACGACGGCAAGTCTCATGCGTAACGAAGGCATTCTTGGTGGCCAAGTTTCGAAGACGATTGACATCCACCAAGAGGCTCTTCATATGACGTTTCAGCCAGTCGTGATGCCTATCTTGCTTTTGGTGAAGGGCCACAAGAAGCTCTCGGTCAGTGAGGACACGAGCACGCTTCTTGGGTCTTGGAGCGTTTGTGCTATCTGTGGCTTCGGTTGATGCTGGTGCACGTGTAGTGCCAGCCATAGGATAGACCCTGGACATGGCTTCAACACCTTCAACATTCTGCGTGAAGCTCTGGTGTTCAGCATTCTGAAGACTTATTGGTTGCTTGGCAGGCTCAGGGTATATTGCTTCAACAGAGATATCCACATCTGGCAGGAAGATGCGATGGTTTCAGGCTGAGGGCTGATACGAAATTGTAGAGTGCAGTTTGATCAGCCTCATCACCCAAGGGGCATAGATTTTTAGACCAAATAAGTCCGAGCCTGACACAGCCAGTTGTCGTATGAAAAGATCCTGTGCATTGAAGCATTTGCCATGCATGATATAGAATATGAGAGTCTTCATTGCACCCTCAATCTTGGCATGTGGAGAGTGTCCCTTAATGGGCCAGAGAGTCCGCCAGATAATATGATATATGGTCCTGGGCAGGTACTCTAGGTCTTCAACGAAGAACTCAGTTGGATAGGGTGCATCTTGAGGCAATGGCTTCATCATTGAGAGCATCTGACTCATATTGGGTTCAGGTCTCTGAAATATGCTATCAATAGCTTCAGAATGAAGTTGACACCCTTCCTCGAAGAATTCTCCTGGAGTGGGCAGGCCAGTGAGCTCAATGATATTCAATGCATTGGCTTCATGATGGACATTTCCGGTCATCCACTCCAGGATCCAAGTCTTAGGATCTCTGTTGTAGCCTTTGATGTGGAGAGTGGCATAAAACTGAAGCAGAAGCTCTTCGTTCCAGTGCTCTTCATCAGTCACGAACGGCAGCAGACCCACTTGCCTAAAGCAGTCCAAAGCTTCCTCAAGACATGGCAGACTAGCAATAGCTTCAACCTCAAGGCGCTTGTGTGGGAAGATGCGACCTTGGTTGTATAAGATGCAAGAATAATAGCTGCGCTGTGAATAGCTCCAGAACCTGTCTGATACAATCCTTTCCCTTGAATAGGGGTTCTTGGAGCTATCAAAAAATGTGTTGTCTGCCTTGAAGCTGTTTACATCAAAGGAGCCAGGTGCTGATGCAGGACCTGGGAACCTTGGAAGCCTTGGGACTGGCTTCTGGACATAAGGCCTGTGCTCTATGTGATAGTCAAATTGTGGACCTGCAGCAGACTCAGGAACTGAAGTGTCTGGCTCAGTGGCTTCGCTGTCCGCTGAAGCATTTGGTTGGGCGGGCTCCACATTGGCTTCAGTGTTAGTAGTTTGAGGGACATCTTCAGGCACGTTCTCTTGGGGAACTGCATCTTGATGGAGCGAGGGAGTGAGTTCTTGAGGTGCTTCTTCATTGTCTTCGGCTGATGCAGCCGGAATTTCTGCAGACTGGACTTGAGGCCGTGGACCTTTGCGAAGCCTACGGAACGCAGACGACGCTTGTGGTGTCGGAGTGGGCTAGGCCTGAATGTCTTCTTCCTGCTGAGGGCGATCCGCCCATGACTCATCTTGTGCCATTGGCGTCAGAGGACGACCAATGCTGATGGGTTCGCTTGTTTCAAGCTGAGGAAGGGCTGCATCACCTTGCACATTGTCCTGATGACCAATGTCTTCAGCAGCTAGTGGGTCGGCTGCTAGAATATCTTCAGCGTCAGGTGCCTCTGTGGGAGCAGGCTCATGAACTATTAGTCTTCTTTCTGCATTGGGGTGAATGACAGAAAGGGGTTCAACCATCAAGGGCTCTGTGGGAGCAGCCCTAGATTTCTTAGTCTTGCGCTTCTTTTTACTGGGGGCAGAAGGAGAGGCTTCAGAGCTCTTCCTTTTTCTGGCTTCAGCTTCTGCAGCTCTTGTCTTCTTTAGCTCTGAAGCTGTTGACCGGCTCTTTGGCTTCGAGCCAGTCGTGGCGGTTGGGAAGACAATGGAAGTGGCTGCTTGTCTTGACGCCTCTGGTTCACTCACAGCAGGCTGCTTCTTCTTCTTTGCGGTCATCTTGGGGTCGATGCCTGGACGCCCAAGTGCCTTGCGCTTTTCAGCCTTGTTGTAGGCTTGAACACATTTGTCAGCCAATGACTTCATCCTTTCACGCGAGCCTTGAGCTTCAGCACGCTTCTTCAGAAAGTTTTCTTTGAGATCATGCAGCATGATTTTGAAGCTTCTCACTTCCTGCACGCTGAGACTGGCCATGTGCTTCTTGAACTGAGCTTTTTCGTGATCAATTTTCTGCTTCAGCTCAACAATGCGCTGAGCAATGGCCAGTTCTGAAGCAATTGCGCCTTGGAAGGCGACGCTGAGTCCAACAGGCAGCTGCAGATCATTGAAGCTTATATCTGGTGTGTCAAACCATTCATCGATGAAGCTGTGGATGATGCCGACATCAAAGAGAGGCAGATTGTTGAAGATTTCCGCTTCCTCCTTGCTTTTGATGAGCTGTTCTAGTGCGTCATCGCCCAGATCTTCATCGCTTGATAGATCAATGACTTCACTGCGCAGAATGGCAGTAGCAGTGAGCTCTTTGCCTGTGTGTTGCTGGGGCTCCTTATCCTTCAGGGGCTTGGAGATGCGGGATACATCTTCAGACTGCACACTGACTTCAGGAGGTGCAGTTTTCAATGGCTTCGCCCTTGAGATTTTTGAGGCAGGGGCCGGCTTCGAAGCTTTTGGTTTCTTTGTCTGCTTTGGCTTCGGCACAGCAGGAGCTTCATTAGACTCAGAATCAGCTGGAGGGTCATTCACAGCAGTCCCTTGGATTAAGATGTGGGTGATCAGGCCCTCAAGATTGGCAAACGGACCGATGATATTGGGTTCCGCGTCGCGTGTGCCATCTGCCCTTGGTGAGGAGGGACCAGGATTGAAGTCAAGCCCAAATTTCTTCTTGTTTAGCTTCACAGACTGTTGAGCAAACTAAAAGTTGCGTTTGAAGAGATTGTCATCACGACACCAGAGAAGTGACGACGGATGTGCATCATCAGGCTGTGGTCCTTGGACCATGCATGGGTAGAAGCCTTGAGCAATGGCTTCATCTCTGGTTCTGGGTACAAGGTTCTTGTATAAGATATCCCCCCATGGACTCTTGATTGCATTCTTTTCAGCATACTCCTGGGTGACGAAGCGGTATTTGAACCACTGTTCTACCCAATAGCGTCGAATCCATTGGATTCGGGTTTTACACTGCCCATAGCTCTCTTCTGGATCTGTTTTGTACATTTCTGCCAAGTCTTCAGGCAGATCCTTGGAAGTTCCCTCACGTCTCTGTCTGCCCCCCTTTCTTACTGCTGCAACTGAAGCCATAAACTTTAACTTGAAAGGCTTCAAAACTTTCAAAGGCTTCAAAGGCTTTCTTTTTCTGGACAAACAGGAACTGGCTTCAGGAGAGTTTATGTGATGCTGTAGGAATTCTGCAAATGAATGCAGACTATGAGAACCGAAGGATTCTCCCACGGACATGTACCTGTGACAGCATTAAGGTGCGAGGGAAGGGGAAGAGGTCATATGCATTCTCAGAAGGTCTTGAAGATTAATCAGTTTAGAAGACATTGACCTCATTGTGCGAAGACATTCACTTATAGATAAGAAGTTGGTTCCAGATTTGTACGAACCCATAGATCAGTACAAGTGAGGAATCTAACTACTTTATGAAGCACAAGTGAATATACTAGGCATGTTATGAGATGCAGCGAGAGATCTAACTGGTGTGAAGAGAAACTTCTTATGGTTGAAAGTGACAGAACCAAGAGATCAAAAGAGGCTGTAAAAAGAAGTTTTATTTACCACACTGGAACTGCTAGACGGAAGGAAGTTGATGCCGAGCAGTTCAGTCCTCCGTGCCCTAACTTGGCGACGGAAAACACCTACGGCGACGGTGGAGAGGACGATGTCCGCGATCGGCGTGAGCACGGCGTTGGAGAGGTTGCGGCAGCGAAGCGCTTCGTCTCCGGCGTCGTCGAGTGCTAGCGGTGGCGCTAGGGTTCGTGCGAGGATGGAAGAAGGAGATAATGACTGCGGTAAGTGTGAATTTATAGACTCAGAGGCGGCACTGTGCTATTACGCAGGTGCCCCTGGCGGTTCGCATTTGAGGCACGCGTGGCCAGTTAGCGGAAGTTTGGGGTTTGTTCCACGTCCCACGCACGCCTAAATTGTCGGGCGGTCGTTCCTGCTTCTCCGGATCTTATGTGGAGGAATGAGCATTAAAAACGGACTTTTATGGTTGTCTCTATGTCTTCAGCTGACAAGGACACAGTGAAGACATTCGACAGTTTCAACAGAATGCATATGACTTGGAGAGATAGAGTTTGAGATAGAAAGCACAGAGAGGTTAGGGTCCGATCACATTCACTTAGTTCAAAAGATTCAACCAAGAAGACATAGCTATAAGTGAATGCTGTAGAGGACAGAACACTTAGAGCATATATATATATATAATCATCGTAGTGAAGATAATCATGAAGACATGTTAAGTTCAAAGCCAAACCAATGTGAAGATATTGCAAGGTAACGCCATGAGTTAAACACTTCAAAATGGAACGTTTAGTGGTGGCGTTACCCACCGTATAGGAAGTATTAGACCCAGACACGGTGCACAATTATAGTGGCGCTCCCAAGTCAAATTCCACATTAATGTATTCACACTTAGAATGTATGTCTTCATTGATTGAAGATATACTTTACTTTGTGCGTTGCACATCTAAGTCATCAATATGCATAAGTGTTAGGATGTGTGCCTGATCACAGGACATTTGAGGATTCCAAGATATTTAGCTCACACTGTAACTTGCAAAACCTCTTCTCATCCAAGGGCTTGGTGAAGATATCTGCCAATTGCTCTTCAGTGTTGACGTGTATGATATCAATGTCTTCCTTCACAACATGATCTCTGAGAAAGTGATGGCGAATTTCAATGTGCTTTGTCTTCGAGTGCTGAACTGGGTTGTTGGCAATCTTGATGGCGCTTTCGTTGTCGCAGTAAAGTGGCACTTGCTTCAGATGAATGCCATAATCCTTGAGTGTTTGCTTCATCCACAGAAGCTGAGCGCAGCAAGATCCAGCAGCAATGTATTCAGATTCAGCAGTGGAGAGAGATACACAGTTCTGCTTCTTTGAAGACCAACATACAAGTGATCGTCCCAGAAAGTGACATGTGCCTGATATAGACTTGCGATCAACTTTGTCACCAGCATAATCAGCATCCGAAAATCCAACCAAATCAAACTCTGAGCCCTTTGGATACCATAATCCTAGAGTTGGGGTGTGAGCCAAATATCGAAGAATTCGCTTCACAGCTAAGTGATGCGACTCCTTTGGTGCCGCTTGAAATCGAGCACACATGCAAACACTAAGCATGATATCTGGCCTAGATGCACATAAATAAAGCAAAGACCCAATCATGGAGCGGTATACCTTTTGATCGAACTCTTTACCATTGTCGTCAGGACCTAGATGATGTTTGGCTGGCATTGGTGTTGTGAAGCCTTTGCAGTCTTGCATACCGAACTTCTTCAGGCAATCTTTGAGATACTTCTCTTGAGATATGAATATGCCATTGCGCTGTTGTCGGATTTGAAGACCAAGAAAGAACTTCAGCTCCCCCATCATGGACATCTGATATTGCTCTTGCATCATATATCCAAACTCTTCACTGTACTTCCGATTGGTGCAGCCGAAGATAATGTCATCCACATATATTTGGCACACAAACAGTTCACCATCGTATGTCTTCGTGAAAAGAGTGGGATCCAGGGAACCAGGTATGAAGCCTTTGCTCTTCAGAAAGTACTTGAGTGTATCATACCAGGCCCTAGGGGCTTGTTTGAGGCCATACAGTGCCTTGTTGAGCTTGTATACCATATCAGGATGTTTTGGATTTTCAAAACCAGGTGGTTGTGCAACATACACTTCTTCTTCAATCTTGCCATTGAGAAAGGCACTTTTCACATCCATTTGATATAGAAGTATGTTATGATGATTTGCATAGGCCAGCAGTATGCGTATGGCTTCAAGCCTAGCCACAGGAGCAAAAGTTTCATCGAAGTCAATGCCCTCTACTTGAGTATATCCTTGAGCAACGAGACGGGCTTTCTTTCTGACAACTTGACCATGCTCATCTTGCTTGTTGCGGTATATCCATTTGGTGCCTATTATGTTGTGCTTCCGTGGATCGGGACGCTTAACCAGTTCCCATACATTATTCAGCTCAAACTGTTGAAGCTCTTCTTGCATAGCTTGAATCCATTCAGGTTCCATGAAGGCTTCTTCAACTTTCTTGGGTTCTGATATTGAGACGAATGCGAAATGCCCACAGAAGTTTGCTAGCTGAGTTGCCCTTGAACGAGTGAGTGGACTAGGTGCATTGATGCTGTCAAGTATTCTATCAATCTGCACTTCATTTGCAACACGAGGATGTATAGGGCGAAGACTTTGCTCTTGCTGATCTGCGTTGTTGTTTGGAGGAATGTCTTCATGCTGAGCATTGTCTTCATGTTGATCAGGTGCTGAGATGATGAGTTCTTCTTCAGGATGAGCTTCAGAAGGCATAATCTCTCCAGTTCCCATAAGCTTGATTGATTCACTAGCTGGGACTTCATCTAGCACATTTGGCAGTTGCTCTCTTTGTGAACCATTTGTTTCATCAAACCGCACATCCACTGTTTCGACCACTTTGTAATGGAAGAGATTGAAGACTCTGTAGGAGTGTGAATCCTTTCCATATCCAAGCATAAAGCCCTCATGTGCTTTTGGTGCAAACTTTGAGGTGTGATGTGGGTCCTTGATCCAGCACTTTGCGCCAAATACTCTGAAGTAACTGACATTTGGCTTCTTGCCAGTTAGGAGTTCATAATATGTCTTGTTCATAAGCTTGTGAAGATAAACACGATTGATTGTATGGCATGTAGTATCAATGGCTTCAGTCCAGAATTTTCTTGGAGTCTTGTATTCATCTAGCATTGTTCTGGCCATTTCAATGAGTGTTCTGTTCTTGCGTTCGACGACGCCATTCTGCTGTGGCGTGTACGGAGCTGACAATTCATGTGTGATGCCCAAGGTATCAAGATATGTATCAAGGCCAGTGTTCTTGAATTCAGTGCCATTGTCACTTCTAATGTGCTTTATCTTGGTGCCAAAATTGTTCATAGCTCGATTGGCGAAGCGTCTGAAGACATCCTGCACTTCAGTCTTGTAAAGGATTATGTGTACCCAAGTATATCTAGAGTAATCATCAACGATGACGAAGCCATAGAGGCAAGCAGTAGTAGTAAAAGTTGAGTAGTGAGTGGGACCGAAAAGATCCATGTGGAGCAGTTCGAAGGGTTGTGTAGTAGTCATGATTGTCTTCGAAGGATGTTTTGCCCTTGTCATCTTCCCTGCTTCACAGGCACCGCATAAATGATCTTTCTTGAACTTGACGCCCTCGATGCCTATGACATGCTTCTTCTTCGCAAGGGTGTGGAGGTTCCTCATGCCAGCATGCCCAAGCCTCCGATGCCAAAGCCAGCATTCTGAAGCTTTTGCAAGAAGGCATACCGCAAGTTGTGGTCCTGCTGAGAAATCTACCACGTACAAATCACCTTTCCGATACCCTTCAAACACTAGAGATTTGTCAGATTCCATTAGCACCAGGCAGCGATATTTTCCAAACATTACAATCATATTCAGAATCGCAAAGCATTGAGACAGACATTAAGTTGAAGCCAAGAGATTCAACAAGCATGACTTTATCCATGTGTTGATCCTTTGAGATTGCAACTCTACCTAGACACAATACCTTACTTTTACCAGTGTCAGCAAATGTGATGTGGCTCTTGTCGGATGGACGTAAGGTTGAGTCCATAAGAAGGCTTCTTTTGCCAGTCATGTGATTTGTACACCCACTGTCAATAATCCATTCTGAAGACTTTGAAGACGCTGGTGTCGTACCCTACAGTGCAGTTAGGGGGATAGGCTTCACGAAGAGAATTGTGAAAGCATAAACATTTGACGAACCAGTGGGTTATGAAAACTTAAATCCAGATTAGGACTAATAGGGAGAGTAGCATGCGATTCAGGAACGAAGTACATATTGATCCCATTCGGGCATTTTATCTTGCGCCCTACAAGATTTTTAAGGTCCCCAGCAATAGCATCAGAAGATTTTGTTTTTCTGCTGGAGACCTTTCCCTGCAAAAGAGAGTTAAGCTTTCTTAACCACCCACATCTTCAAGGGTGGCTTAGAAGCAATAAGTCTAAGTGCAGCATCTGAGAATTTTGGCTTTGAAGCCTTAGCAAACAGTCTAGCAGGTGGACAATAATACTCATAGGAATAAGCAGAATAATTTTGGTCACATGAACACGGTTCGATGAACCGCTCTCATACTCATGTGCCTGAGTATGGTTTCCCTGCAAAACATTTGTGTTAGTGTGACTCAGGTGAGTCCTCTGTTTGTATGAAGCCATTGGACCGTATGAAGCCTTTGGTCTGAGATTTGTCTTCTTCAAGTGAGGTGTCATGAAGACATTCACAGGAAGATTTTCCAGACACTTTTTGGAAACCCAGATCTTCTTCATAGGCGGTCCATTCCTGCAGTTAGTACCAATGTACCTGGCAAACACTTCACCATTCTGATTCTTAAACAGTTTATAGTTTGCATCAAAGGATTCATCAATGATAATGGGGTTAGCACAAGTGAAGCCAGATAAGTTGGATGGATCTGCTAAAAGTTCCTTTGCAGCAACCCATGTGGTTTTGGGGTACTGCTCAGGTTTCCAGTAAGAGCCATCTGCATTGATTTTCCTCACAAATCCAACACCCTCTTTCCTAGGGTTTCGATTCAGGATCTGCTTCTTGAGGACATCACATAGTGTCTGATGTCCTTTAAGACTTTTGTACATCCCTGTTTCAAGCAATGTCTTCAACATAGCATTCTCATCAGCAATAGCAGTGGTATCCTCAGCAGAGGGGTTAGTTACCACGTCAACAGTTGAAGATATTGCAATAGCAGTAGAAGTGGAACATTCAGCAACAGAATTAGCATTATCACGCTCAATGCATTTAAGACATGGTGGTTCAAATCCTTCCTGAGCGGGACTGATCTGTTCGGAGCGAAGTGACTCGTTTTCCTTTTGAAGATCTTCATGAGCCACCCTCAATTTCTCAAGTTCTTGCTTCCTTTGAAGATAATCATAGGAAAGCTTTTCATGAGTTGTTGAGAGAGTATCATGACGATCTTCAAGTTCCTGATACTTAACGTGAAGGTTTTTTATGTCTTCAATTAAGGATTCAGATCGAGTCATTTCAGCACCCAACAGATCATCGCTTCTGTCTAACAGTTTTTGAATATGTTCCATAGCTTTCTGTTGTTCAGTTGCAATTTTAGCAAGTGTTTTGTAGCTAGGTTTTGAATCACATTCAGAGTCATCGTCACTAGATGTTTCATAGCGAGTAGTGCGTGTGTTTACCTTGGCACCGCATGCCATGAAGCAGTAGGTAGGAGTGGAGTCGTTCTTGTCATTTGCGTTGGTGTCGGTGATGCAGTCATTGTCTTCAGTGTTGAAGATGGACTTGGCGACGTATGCTGTAGCCAGACTCGCAATGCCAGAATCAGACTCCTCCTCAGACTCCACCTCTGGCTCCTCAGATGCGGACTCCTCCTCTGAATCCATCTCCTTTCCAACAAACGCGCGTGCCTTGCCAGATGAGCTCTTCTTGTGTGATGAAGACTTGGAAGAAGACTTTGAGTATTTCTTCTTCTTCTTGTCGTCAGAATCATATTCCTTGCTCTTCTTCTTCCTTCTGTTCTCATTGTCCCACTGTGGACACTCAGAGATGAAGTGTCCAGTTTTCTTGCACTTGTGACATGTTTTCTTCTTGTAGTCATGAGCAGAAGCTTCATCATTCCTTGAGCTTGATCGTGAAGATTTTCTGAAGCCTTTCTTCTTGGTGAATTTTTGGAACTTCTTCACTAGCATTGCAAGTTCTCTTCCAATGTCTTCAGGATCATCAAAACTGCAGTCAGATTCTTCTTCAGATGAGGAGACAGCTTTTGCCTTCAAGGCGCGAGTTCGCCCATAGTTTGGACCGTAGATATCTCTTTTCTCAGAAAGCTGAAACTCGTGTGTGTTGAGCCTCTCAAGTATGTCAGACGGATCGAGTGTCTTGAAATCAGGACGTTCTTGAATCATCAGGGCCAGGATGTCAAACGAACTATCAAGTGATCTCAGCAGCGTTTTGACGATTTCATGTTTGGTGATTTCAGTGGCGCCGAGAGCTTGAAGCTCATTTGTGATGTCAGTGAGTCTATCAAATGTGTGCTGGACATTCTCATTGTCATTTCGCTTGAAGCGGTTGAAGAGATTGCGAAGGACACTGATTCGTTGATCTCTCTGGGTTGAGATGCCTTCATTGACCTTGGAGAGCCAGTCCCAGACCAGTTTGGATGTCTTCAAGGCACTCACACGGCCATACTGTCCTTTGGTCAGATGACCACAGATGACGTTCTTGGCAGTAGAGTCCAGTTGAACGAATTTCTTGACGTCAGCAGCAGTGACACCTTCTCCAGCCTTGGGAACGCCGTTCTCAACGACATACCATAGGTCGACGTCAATGGCTTCAAGATGCATGCGCATCTTATTCTTCCAGTAGGGATATTCAGTTCCATCGAAGACGGGGCACGCAGCGGAGACTTTGATTATCCCTGCAGTCGACATAGCTAAAACTCCAGGTGGTTAAACCGAATCACACAGAACAAGGGAGCACCTGGCTCTGATACCAATTGAAAGTGCGTTATATCGACTAGAGGGGGGGGTGAATAGGCGATTTTTATGAAAGTCTTCAAAACTTGGGAGTTATGAAGACAAACAGTGAAGATTATGCCTATTACTATGCAGCGGAAGTTAGATTACACTAGGCCAGCCATGGTCATGTATTCAATAGAGTGAAAGCACAGTGACAAACAGCTTCAGTGTAATAAGGATCAAGTAGGAAGAAGTTATGAAGCCAAACAGATCATGCATTCACGTTATGAAGACAAATGATAAAGCAAGCACGCAATGACTTCACAATGAGTAACAGCAAGAGAAGGAAGTGAAGATGAAACCAGTGACTCGTTGAAGATAATGATATGTTGGACCAGTTCCAGTTGCTGTGACAACTGTACGTCTGGTTGGAGCGGCTAGGTATTTAAACCTTAGGACACACAGTCCCGAACACCCAGTCCTGAACACACAGTTCGGGACACCAAGTCCTCACCGTAATCTCCTTGAGCTAAGGTCACTTAGTCCTTGCCCAATCACTCTGGTGAGTCTTCAAGGTAGACTCCCAAACCTTCACAGACTTCGTTCACTAGCAATCCACAATGTCTCTTGGATGCTCTGAACGCGACGCCTAACCGTCTGGAGGATTCACAGTCCTCAAGTGTAATAAGTCTTCAGATCACACAGACAAGAAGACTTAAGTGATGCCCAATTTACTCTGGCTCTGGGTGGTTAGGGCTTTTCTCCTCACTAGGAATTTTCTCTCAAAGGCTTCGAGGTGGGTTGCTCTCAAATGACAAAAGCCGTGCACTGAAATCTGAGCAGCCAACTGTTTATGGTTGTGGGGGTGGGCTATTTATAGCCACTTGGCAACCCGACCTGATTTGTCCGAAATGACCCTGGGTCACTAAGGAACTGACACGTATCTCAACGGTCAGATTTCGAACTCTCATGGCAACTTTACTTGGGCTACAAGCAAAGCTGACTTGTCCGGCTCTAGACAAGATTTGCTCTCATTGTCTTCACTCGAAGACATAGGTTTTTGATTTAGGCATCACTTAAGTCATTCTGACTTGTTCTCCTGGACCCCACTTAATAGTACGGTGGTTCCTATGACTCAACAAAAATAAAAAGAACTACGAAGGATCTAAGTCTTCGAGTTCCATAGACTTCATAACGTGTCTTCTGTTGTCATAGTCTTCAATGTGAATATCTTCATATACCACCTTTGACTTCAATGTCTTCATTCATTTTTAGGGGTCATCTCTGGTAGTAAACCGAATCAATGAGGGACTTCTACCTGTGTTTTCCTGCAATTCTCACAAACACATTAGTCCCTCAACTAGGTTTGTCGTCAATACTCCAAAACCAACTAAGGGTGGCACTAGATGCACTTACAGAAGCAGTCGGTGCTAGAGACGCCACCGGCGCAGAGGCCGCCAAGGCTGACGCCGCAGCAACTGGCGAGGAATCTGGCGATCATACTGACGGCCCTGGGGCCG
The DNA here is from genome assembly GCF_003073215.2 of Triticum urartu. NCBI lineage: Eukaryota > Viridiplantae > Streptophyta > Magnoliopsida > Poales > Poaceae > Triticum > Triticum urartu. Next base: position 542,140,394 of record NC_053023.1, read on the forward strand.
TAGGAGCGCCAGGCGCTACGCCGACCGCCGACCCATCCGCCGAAGCCGCAGCGCCAAGTTCCAAGGAGCCCCAGCCGGGCGTTTATTTGAAGGCCGGCGACGATGTCTTCATCAATCTTCCCTGGGCATCAAGCTCCAGAGCGCCGGTCGAGGGGGAGGTCTTCGACGGAGAAGTGCTCACCTCCGCGGGGCTGAAGCTGGTCGACGCGCCAAGCAGCAGCAGCAACGAGCCCGAAGAAGAGCGGCTGCTGCGCAGGTTGATGTCGCTCTACCGCGCGCGACAAGCCAAGCTGGAGTCCCGCGAGGCGCTTGTCGCGAAGGCGGGAGCAGACATTGAAAAGCGCGCGGAAGAGCTCAGAGGTTTCCACCGGGAAGCCCTCCGATCCCTGGCGGAGGAGCTGGAGCAGCTCGCTGAAGCGCGGAAGGTCTTTCTCCTCGAGAAGGCTGAAGCCGAAGAGCGCCAGCGACTTGCCGCTGTGAAGCTAGCCGCGGAAGAGGGCGAGCTGGTGCAGCGGAAGGTCAATCTCGACACCCATGAGGAGGAGCTTGCCTCGCGCGAGGAGAAGCTTGGCGGAGCCCTCAAGCAAGCGGAGGACGCTGCCGCCACCGCCGAGGCCGCCAAGGAGGAGTTGAAGACGAAGGTGGCGCGGCTGGAGGCCGATCTCTCTGAGAAGGGCAAGGAGCTCAGCGTCACCAAGGCCTCCAACGTGGATCTTGAGTTGAAGCTAACCACTTTGACCAAGACTTTGGACAGTGCCAAGAAGCGGGAGGCGGCCTTGAAGGAGGAAATCAAGGCCGACAAGGCGCTGCTGGAGAGCGCTGCCACCGCCCAGAACACCTTCAGGGAGACTGTGACGCACTGGACGGAGAGTCTGGTGAACGCCGCCACAGATATCGACAAGGAGCTGGCGCAGCTGGGGATGGAAGATCTTGGGTATCCCTCCGACGACAACCTCCAGCCCAGCGCCAAGCTCGTCCTATTCTTCAAGGGCGTGGCGACGGCCCTTCAGCGACTCCGAGAGAGGATCCCCAAGCAACTAGCTGACGAGTCGCGCGAGATCTGCGCAGGAGCCCTCGAGAAAGTGTTGATGAAGGTGGCCTTCCGCAATCCGGGCCTCCGCCTCACCAACATCCTCAGGTCCTTGCCGCCAGAAGCTGATCTGGAGGAGCTCAAGGCCCTTGTCGCACCCATTGTGGACAAGGTGAGCGGGATCAAGCGGGTCGAAGGCGATCGCGTAGATTAGGCCGCTCATTTCTTCTTTTCTTGTCGCTGCCCATCATGTCATGAAAACAATCTGTTAGAGCTGCGACAAGCTATCTTTGTAATGTAACTTGATTGTGGGAAATGATTGCAACGTTACTCCCTTTACTTGATTCCTCCCTTTGTATGTTTTTGCCCTACGCTTTTAGGGAACTTGCCGGTGCAGGCACCTGAGCCACGAGCGCTGAGTGCGGAACGTCAGCAGCCTGCTGGCGGTGCCGCTACCGGCAAGAAACCTTGTCGCAACTAGTTGCAGCTCACTTAAGTTGCTGAGCGAACTCGAAACAAGGTAAGGGCGCTAGCGGCTCACTTAAGTTGCTGAGCGGACTCGAAGCAAAGTAAGGGCGCTAGCAGCTCACTTAAGTTGTTGAGCGGACTCGAAACAAAGTAGGGGCGCAACTAGCTATGAGTTGGTTCCTCCGCGCACAGGTTTCCCATACAAAGTGTGGTCGTTCAAGGGAGATAACTTAAAATTTAAAAAAAATTCGATTGCTCAAACTTTGGCAACTTAGCTTTTTTGTTGTTTGCTTCCCGGCAAGGCGAAACTTTCTTGAACGACGCCTGGCCCATACCATCCATCGTCTTCTCCTTTCCCCCCCGGCAAACTTGTGGGCGAGAGGAACCTTGCTTTCAAAAGGAAGAAGAGGCAATACAGATATGGAGCCTTATGGCTCGTTATTGCTTATCGTGGAGTAGGTGCTGCACAAAGTGTCAGATCATATATGCCAGAAAATAGAAAGCATAAAATTGACAAAATGTGCGGAGCACATGAGCTTTACTTATGCACGGGATCTGCTCCCGCCTTTGTACAAAGGATTGCATGCAACAGCGGCAAGACTTGTACAAAAGGTGGTTGCCGGAACAGGTTCCGACAACCGTGCCTTACGGGTAAAACTTACGAAGATGCTCAATGTTCCAGGAGTTGCTCACCGGAATGCCATCTTCGGTCTCAAGGCGGACAGCGCCAGGCCTAGTGACTCGTTTCACCCGGTAAGGGCCTTCCCACTTCGGCGTCAACTTGTTGGGATTCTTGGCGGACTGAACGCGCCGAAGAACAAGGTCGCCTTCCTCGAGACTTCTGGCGTTAACTTTGCGGCTATGGTAGCGGCGCAAAGCTTGCTGGTAGCGAGCAGCTCGCACAGCAGCCTGAAGACAGTCTTCCTCAAGGAGCAGCGCGTCATCTTGTCGCAGCCGCTCTTGCTCGAGCTCATCATAAGCGAGCACTCGAGGTGACCCGTATACGAGTTCCGTGGGGATAACTGCCTCTGCTCCATAGACTAGAGCAAAAGGTGCCTGTCCAGTGGCTCGATTTGGCGTCGTTCTGATCGACCAAAGAACCACCGGCAGCTCCTCGATCCAGTTTTTTCCGCACTTGTGCAGCCTGTCAAAAGTTCTGGTCTTGAGCCCGCGCAGCACTTCAACATTTGCCCTCTCCGCTTGACCGTTGCTTCTCGGGTGAGCAACAGAAGCGAAGCAGACCTTGGCGCCAAGATCTTGGACGTACTGCGTGAAGGTGCGGCTCGTAAATTGCGTGCCGTTGTCGGTGATTATCCTGTTAGGGATCCCGAAGCGGCAAACAATCGACCTGAAGAACTTGACTGCTGACTGTGCTGTCACCTTCCTCACTGGTTCCACTTCCGGCCACTTTGTGAACTTGTCGATTGCAACGTACAAGTACTCAAAGCCCCCAACAGCTCGGGGAAAGGGGCCGAGGATGTCGAGCCCCCAGACCGAAAATGGCCAGGATAAAGGGATCGTCTGGAGAGCTTGAGCTGGTTGGTGTATCTGCTTGGAATGAAACTGACACGCTTCACACTTGGTTACTTGTGCAGTTGCATCCTGGAGGGCCGTTGGCCAGAAGAAACCTTGCCGGAAAGCTTTACCGACAAGTGCTCTTGCGCCAATGTGGTGACCACATATGCCTCCATGTATTTCTGCCAACAGCTTTTGTCCATCTTCCCGGGGAATACACTTCAATTTCACACCGTTGAGTCTTCTTCTGTACAGTGTCTTGTCGGCAAACTGGTACATACTTGACTGCCGGGATACTCTCTCCGCTTCTTCTTGCTCTTCGGGAAGTCCTCCTGTCTGAAGGAAATGGACAATCTGCTGCGCCCATGTTGGAGCTTGTGGCTCGACAACAAGGACTAAAGGCAAATCTGCTGCTGCGGGAACATCTGCTTCCACGGCAAGAACCTGCGGCTCTGCTGGAGCTTGATGTTCCCCGACAAGCTTGCCGGAGCAAAACTTGTCGGGAGCTTCTGCTTCAACGGAACAAACCCTAGGGCTTGCCGGAGCATCTTGCTCCTCAGCGCTCTTGGCGTTGATCTTGGGGACCTTCTTGGCGGCGGCTTCGGGGAGCTCTGCCGGCAAATAGTCACCAGAAACCAACTTCCTCTTCTTGCTCTGTCCAGTTGATGGCGTTACGGACGGCTGAGTCAGCTTGAGCACAAAGATCCCTGGTTCCACAGGTAACTTAAGTGCGGCACACTTTGACATGCCATCTGCAATGGCGTTCTGAGCTCTTGGAACATGCTCCATTTGTAGGCCGTCAAAGTGTTCTTCTAGCTTTCTCACTTCGTCGACGTAAGCTTCCATCAACGGACTCTGATAACTCTTGTTTACTTGGTGGACGACAAGCTGTGAGTCACCCCTGACAATGAGCTTCTTGATCCCAAGGTCTGCCGCGATCCGGAGACCGGCAAGCAAGCCCTCATATTCTGCAGTATTGTTCGTTGCTTGCTCTTTGGGGAAGTGCATCTGGACTACGTACTTGAGGTGCTCACCGGTGGGTGCGACAAGCAGCACGCCAGCGCCGGCGCCTTGCAACGAAAAGGCACCATCAAAGTACATCAGCCACTCTTTGCTTGTTTCCTTGTCGGGGATGCTCGTTTCTGGAATTTCTTCATCTGATGTTGGCGTCCATTCTGCTATGAATTCTGCCAATGCTCTCCTCTGGATAGTTGAAGTGCTTTCAAACTTGAGGCCAAAGCTTGAGCAGTTCCAGTGCCCACTCAACAATCCTGCCTGTCGCTTCTGGATTCTGCAGTATCCTCTTCAGCGGAAAGCGAGTGACAACTGTGATCTCATGTGCTTGGAAGTAATGGCGCAGCTTTCTCGAGGCCATGAGAAGGCCGAAAAGCAATTTCTGCACACCAGAGTACCTTGACCTAGCCCCCTGCAGAAGGGAACTGACAAAGTAAACTGGGCGCTGCACCATCTTCTTGTGTATCTCGTCGTGTATCTGCGCAGATCCATCTTTGTCGGGACCAGAGCTTGTCGGGGAAGCTCCCTGCTTGTCGCTGGATGCGCTTGCCGCGGTTGCTGGCTCATCATCTGCCTCCCTCTCTGCTACTAACGCAGCACTAACCACTTGATTGGTTGCCGCTATGTACAGCAGCAACTTCTCTTGTGGCTTAGGTGCGACAAGTATTGGAGGGGAGGACAGGTATCTCTTCAGGTCTTGCAGCGCAGCCTCCGCTTCCGGAGTCCATTTCATTGGACCTGCCTTTTTCAATAATTTGAAAAACGGCAGGGCGCGCTCAGCAGACCGAGAGATAAACCTGCTGAGAGCAGCCACGCAACCGGCAAGTTTCTGTACATCCTTGACGCGCTTTGGTGCTTCAATCTGCTCAATGGCCTTGATCTTGTCGGGATTGGCTTCAATTCCCCGCTGAGACACGAAGAACCCGAGAAGCTTGCCGGAGGGAACTCCAAACACACACTTCTCTGGGTTGAGCTTGAGGCTGATCTTGCGCAGATTTGCAAAGGTCTCGTCTAAATCTTGAATCAGGGTTGCTCTGTCCTTGCTCTTGACCACTATATCATCCATGTAGGCTTCCACATTTCTGTGTATTTGTGGCTCAAGAGCAACATGGACTACTCTTGCAAATGTCGAACCAGCATTTTTTAATCCGAAAGGCATCCGTACGAAACAGTACGTGCCACATGGAGTAATAAATGCGGTCTTCTCCTCATCCTCTTCTGCCATGAAGATCTGATGATATCCTGAGTATGCGTCAAGAAATGAAAGCAAATCACATCCGGCTGTGGAGTCAACAATCTGGTCAATGCGCGGCAAAGGAAATGGGTCTTTGGGACAAGCTTTGTTAACATCGGTAAAATCGATACAAAGTCTCCATTTCCCGTTTGCCTTGCGCACGACTACAGGATTGGCCAACCACGTGGGATGGAGCACTCCTCTGACAAGGCCTGCTGCTTCCAGTTTCTTGATCTCTTCTGCAATGAATTCTTGGCGCTCCACTGCCTGCTTCCTGACTTTCTGCTTGACGGGCCGCGCATGAGGACAAACGGCAAGGTGGTGCTCAATCACTTTCCTGGGAACACCGGGGATGTCAGACGGCTGCCATGCAAACACGTCGACATTCGCCCGCAGGAAGAGTAACGAGCGCGCTTTCCTATTTAGGGTCGAGCGTGGCACTGATGGTGAAGGTACCACCAGTGCCGTCCTCCTTGGCGGATACCTTCTTCGTCTCTGGCGGAGCTGCCATCGTCTTCTTGCACTTGCCGGTGGAGCTCGATGGTGCGTCCTCGACGGCAGCGCAGCACTCCGAAGAGGTGCGCTTGCCGGAGTGGGCATCAGAACTCTTGCCGGACTTGGTCTTCTTCCCCCCGGGAGCTTCAGCGGCAAGTGGATTGCGATCTGCCGTGGCTGCTGCTTCCCGGTAGATCTTGTCGGCACAGATAAGAGCATCCTTCTTGTCGCCGGGGACAGAAATGACGCTTATCGGGCCTGGCATCTTCAGCATGTTATATGCGTAGTGAGAGGCTGCCATGAACTTGGCGAGTGCTGGACGGCCAAGTATCCCATTGTAAGGCAATGGAATATCGGCAACGTCGAATGTGACCTTCTCAGTCCTGAAGTTTAGCTCGCTGCCAAATGTTACCGGCAGCGTGACCTTCCCCTTCGGCTTGCTCCTTCCCGGATTGATTCCTTGGAATGTGCCGGTCTCTTCGAGCTCGCTGTCAGGGATCTGGAGTTTTTGGAGTACAGCGGAGGAGATCAGGTTTAAGCCGGCCCCGCCGTCAACTAGCATCTTGGTGACCTTTGAGGTTGCGGATAGTTGGTGAAACCAACATCGGCAAACACCCGACCGCAGTTGTGCGATCAGGGTGGTCCTCAATGTCAAAGATGATAGGCGTGCTGGACCATTTCAGAAGTTTGCGCGATTCGACAGGTGGTTCCGCTGCATTGACTTCCCGCACCCACTGCTTGAGTTGGCGGTGTGAAGTGTGCAGGGAAGTGCCGCCATCAATGCACAAGACCTCTGTGGCTTTCTGAAACTCCTGCTCACTGGTCTCGACATCATCCATGTCTTCGTCGTCGTCGTCTTCATCATTGTCGCGGCCGCGGGGAGGTCTGTCTCCTTGCCGCTGCTTGGCCTTACCGCGGCGTCCTCCTCGGCCGGCGCGCTTCTTGCCAGATTCTGCAGCGCCACCTTGGGCCCTCTCCTTGTCTCGCTGCTCGTACTCAGCCTTTTGCTGCTGGACAAGCTGCTCGACCTTTTTGCAGCTCTGGAGGTCATGGCCCTTGGTACGGTGAATCTTGCAGTATTGCTTGTCGGAGCCGTCCTGCTTGTCGGCGGCTGCCACAGCCTGGCAGGTGGCGCACGCGGCAATCTCCTTGCCGGAGCTACCAACTTTGTCCTTCTTGGCGCCACCTTCATTGCCGGGCTGCTCAACGACTAGCACCTCTTTGCCTTTCTTCTTCCTGTTCCGCCGCCGGTTTTTCTTTGCCGGGGCAATATCCTCACTGTCAGATCCTTCTGCTCCCATCTTCTCTCCGGGGAGTCTCCTCCCTTCCTCAGCGCGTGCACACTTGTCGGCCAGGGCATATAGCTCACTGACGTCTCTGATCCTGCACATCGCCATCTCCTCCCGCATCCTGCGGTTACGCACGTTCTGATGAAACGCGCTGATGACCGCGGCGGGGTGGACGTCTGGGATGTTGTACTGTACACGGCTGAACCTCTGAATATACTTGCGTAGGGGCTCTCCTTCCTTCTGGACGAGCAGATGAAGATCACTCTCTTGACCATGAGGTTTGTGGCCGCCTGTAAAGGCGCCGACAAACTGATGGCATAGATCAGCCCAGGAGGATATGGAGTTGTCCGGCAAGTGCATGAGCCAGGACCTGACGTTGGGCTTGAGCACCAACGGGAAGTAGTTGGCAAGGATCTTGTCATCCCGCCCCCCAGCAGCCTGCACCGTGATGGTGTAGATGCTGAGGAACTCCGACGGATGCGACTTGCCGTCGTACTTCTCTGGTACATCTGGTTTGAAATTCTTCGTACTGGGCCACTGGACTTGCCGCAGCTCACGAGTGAACAGGGCAACCTACCGCGTACGGCAAGTCGCCTGGTTCCCCTGGCGCATGCATGTCAACAGAGGGCCCAGCGCGCTGGTCTGATTGACGCCGCGCTTCTCTCCGGCGCTCGATGCGAGTACGAGCGTCTTCTTGTTGTCGTTCTTGAAGAACTTGGCGCTGATCGGTAACATTTGGCAGCGAGCTAAACTTCAGGACTGAGAAGGTCACATTCGACGTTGCCGATATTCCATTGCCTTACAATGGGATACTTGGCCGTCCAGCACTCGCCAAGTTCATGGCAGCCTCTCACTATGCATATAACATGCTGAAGATGCCAGGCCCGATAAGCGTCATTTCTGTCCCCGGCGACAAGAAGGATGCTCTTATCTGTGCCGACAAGATCTACCGGGAAGCAGCAGCCAGGCAGATCGCAATCCACTTGCCGCTGAAGCTCCCGGGGGAAGAAGACCAAGTCCGGCAAGAGTTCTGATGCCCACTCCGGCAAGCGCACCTCTTCGGAGTGCTGCGCTGCCGTCGAGGACGCACCATCGAGCTCCACCGGCAAGTGCAAGAAGACGATGGCAGCTCCGCCAGAGACGAAGAAGGTATCCGCCAAGGAGGACGGCACTGGTGGTACCTTCACCATCAGTGCCACGCTTGACCCCTAAATAGGAAAGCGCGCTCGTTGCTTTCCTGCGGGCGAATGTCGACGTGTTTGCATGGCAGCCGTCTGACATCCCCGGTGTTCCCAGGAAAGTGATTGAGCACCACCTTGCCATTTGTCCCCATGCGCGGCCCGTCAAGCAGAAAGTCAGGAAGCAGGCGGTGGAGCGCCAAGAGTTCATCACAGAAGAGATCAAGAAGTTGGAAGCAGCAGGCCTTGTCAGAGGAGTGCTCCATCCCACGTGGTTGGCCAATCCTGTAGTCGTGCGCAAGGCAAATGGGGAATGGAGACTTTGTATCGATTTTACTGATGTTAACAAAAAGAGAAGCTTACTCTTCTTCTTCTTCCTCGTCGGAGCTTAACGCGAAGAAGTCAAAGCCTGGCGCGCGCCCGGAGCGAGGAGGTGGAGGAGAAGCTTCCCTTGGCCGCTTGGCGGGAGCAGTGGCGGCGGTCTGAGACGACCCCGCTCTGGCTGTCAGCGCGGCGTGAGTAGCGGCAGGGACTGAAGCGGTGGTCCGGCTAGACTCCGCTCCAGTTGCCGTCGTAGCATGAGGCGCTCCCGCGGCAACGGTGTTTGCCATGGTCGAGCGTGTCATGCGGCGTGGCGACTGTTGGCCCGCTTGCCGCTCCGCCACATCACCAACCTTGCGGAGACGCCTTCTTGGTGGGGATGGAGGCTCTGCTTCTGGTGGGCTGTCTGAAGACGAGGTGGAAGAAGAGTCGATTTGCAACGAGCCGCTCGCGTCCTTGGTGGGCTCGCTCGGCTCGGTGTCTTGCCCGGCAAGTCCCTTCTTGCCGGCAGGCTCCCCTCGCTCAGCACGGCTTGCCGCTTCTGCTGCATCGGCCTCCTCCACAGTGAACCCGAACTCGCCCGCGGCTGCGGCTGCCGCTGCCTCCTCCAGCCTAGTGGCGATGAGCGCCATCTCCGCATCCGTGGTGTCGCGGGTGAGGCCGTCCTTCTCGTCGAGGCGGATTGGCACTTCCACCAAGTCGTCGAAGAATTGCTGCATGACCTCGTCTGCAGGCTTCTGCCAAGTTGGCACAATCCCGTGCGAGTCGCACTCCGGCATCATTGCACGGATGCGGTCGAGCGTGGAATTGTTGCACAAAGGCACGACGCCCCCCGGCAACCTGAACACCTCGGGATGCTGGGGGTCATATTTGAACAGCTCCTGCAGCATCGCGTTGAGCTCCAGAACTGTGAAGTTGTAATTGAGGCCTGGCCGCAGCCTCATGATGTCTGCCACGTTCTTGAACTCCCAAGTGGGCCTCCCTCGTTCCTGCAGGGGGGCGATGCGGCGGCGAAGGAAGTCTGCGCCAACAGCGCCAACAGTAAGCCCGGCAAGCCTCAGGCGCAGGATCCTGGTGACGGCAATCTTCAGCCTGGCGTCCTCCGGAGCCATGTCACTCCAATCGCTGTCGCGTGCTACTGGGGTTCAGCGTCGGACGGTGAATGGCTGCGGGCTCTCCTCGTCGATCCAGCACCAATCAGCTCTCCACTCCTCCCACTTGCCGCGGAATTCTCCCTCCAGATAGGTCTCTTTCTTGCTGGGCCTTGAGATCCAGGCAATCCCGCCGGATAGAGGCTCTCCTCTCTCTACTCGGGGTATGAAAAAGTGGCGGAAGAGGGCTACGTTGGGTAGAACTCCGACAAAGTTTTCGCAGAGGTGTGCGAAAACTGCCATTGTCAGGACGGCGTTGGGGGTGAAGTCAAGGAGATGGAATCCATAGGTGTTCATGATGTCCCAGAAGAAATCAGAGAAGGGCGGGCAGAGCCCGCAATAGAAGAACAATGCGAAGAAGGGGTACCCATTCGGAGCCTTCTTCCAAGCGGCGGCGGGGAGAACCTTTGTGCGCGGATGCGCGCGCGTCTCCGCCGACCAGAACAGATAGTAGTTCTCCCTCAGCTCCTTCGCGCCGAGCTTGGGAGGGAAAACGGACCGCTCCTTCCGCAGCGCCGCGAGCCGCTGCGCCTCGGTCGTCTTCACGGTCTTCCCCTTGTCGGCTTTTGGAGCCATGGCGGAAGTAGTGGAGGAGGTCGACGGCGTTGGTGGTGCTAGTGGCGATGGGGGGCGGAGCGCTGCTCTCTCTCTCTCAGCTTTGGGGAGGCAAGGGAGCGGCGGAGATTTCTGAGATTGGGAACGGCAACGGGCGAGTGGGCCAACTGCCCCTGTTTCCCCTGCTTATAAAGGGGGAGCGGGCGGACGTTCCGCATTTCCGAATAAAGAAACCCCCACGACCTCTCCCACGACGCCGCATTCAACGCGTGCCGTTCGGGGAGGGCGCAGTGGATACGGAGTGAGATACGGCGTAACCTAGGCCGCGCGTGCCCGTGCCCTGTTTTGGGCCTGGCCCAACAGCGCTCGGCACCATGTATGGCCCAGGCCCGGAGGCTCCTGTCGGTGTACTAGAGTAGGGATATCCTAGTATCCCGAACTTGTGCACGGGCAGTCGCAGCATCCCGCGGCAAGGCTTGCCGGGTGACCGCCAAGATCCTCCGTGGTTCCTTTGGAGCCATTCAAGAACAAAGTGTCCAAGTCAAGAAGACAAGACCCCGGCAAGAGGAGCTTGCCGGGAAGGCCACTCAAGGCATTTCAAGGAACTTGCCGCGGCGCACCACGCGTTCCGGCAAGACCCGGTGAGCGACAAGCTCCCGGACGCGGCAAGACTACGACCGCGGCAAGGCGCTCGCCGCGGCAAGCCACCTCTCCGCGCCCGCGCTCCAGCACATCCACCAACGTGTCGCTCTGGGGCCCTTCCAGGCGTACGTGGCGGAAGGCTGTGCAGCTAGGGACGTGCGGTGGCAAGCGGCGCTGACAAGATCGCCATCGTGGCGAACGGTGGCGTCCCTGGCGGTCCCTTTTCGCACTGTTTAGGCGACACAGACGGGCATTTAAGACCCTTGTCCCCTGCCGTCAGGGTTAGGTATGATACACTGTAGCAGGTAGCTGTGCCTACCACAGCACCTTTCCATTTTTGCCCTTTACCTCCGTTGCCACCTGTCGGTAGCCCCTTGAGCATATAAAAGGAGGCCCGTGTGCAACGTAGAGGGGGGTTAGCCAGTTCGAACACTCACGCTCGGTCTTGCTAGCCGCTGGTGTGTACTGTAGCACTCCGCGCTCCCGAGCTAGAAATCAATACAAAACCACAAAGCAGGAGTAGGGTTTTACGCATCCGTGCGGCCCGAACCTGGGTAAATCGCTCGCGTGCTTCGCCTCGATTTGCTCTTTGCACGATCTCCGCCCCCGCCGAACCGAAAGGGACCCGGCCCGCCGGTCCCATAGGTGCCAGTGGATCAGCACCCCGGCACCGCCGGTCGGTGGCAGCCACCACCATTTCCCCCCATTTTTTTTCAAAAACACTCACGCCCGCGCGCGCCCCCGCCCCCCAACCAGCCATGGAGGACGCAATCGACCTCGACCTCGACGCCGCCGCCGGCCTCGCCTCCCTCGCCTTGTCCGGCGCCGTCGCCCCCTCCGGGAAAGGCAAGCCTCGTGCCCCACGCAAGACCGCCGCCGCGACCAACTCCAAGAAGGAGGACAAGAGAGATGCGGCCACCAACGCCTTGATCGCAAGCGTGGACGGCATGATGAATAAGAAGGACTCAAAGGAGGAGGAGCGCCGACGTTTCAAGGCGGAGCAAAATGGATGCTTTCATGGAGATCCAAAGGAGGAGGCTTGATCTTGACGCCGAGAAGCAAGCCAAGATGTTCGAGCTCGAGGCGGAGAAGCAAGCCAAGATGCTAGAGATCGAGGCCGCCAACGCCAAGACCAAGGCGAAAGAAGTGGCTCTTGCGAGCATGATGACCGGGGTGGAGATCATGAAGGTGGATCTCAACACTGTGTCGCCAAGGAAGAGGCCGTGGTTCGAGAAGATGCAGGCCGACATGCTCAAGTTCGACGACGAGTGATCTATGGCGGCGAGGGCCATCTTTTTTGTATACCGGCAGGTGTGCCGACATGATCACGGGAGCCGCCATGGCGTGGTCGAACTCAAGTCCCACCCTTTTTTGTGTGCTGACATGTGTGCCGGACGGCTGGCGAGTGCGCCAGCATGAACTAGGGTGATATTTTCTGAAGCCGGCATTGTATGCCGGCGCTAGCATGATGCCGGCATGAGACATGGCCGCTGGCATAATCGGCCATGGGCCATTTTTATTTAAAAGTTGAATGCGGGCATAAAATGAGTCGGCGCGTTGGGTGCACTGCCAACCCAAATACAAAATTGGGCGGACGTCGGGCGGGCGGCCGACCCGAACAGACAAAAAACGAACAAATGCGCCGTCAGTTTGAGTCGGCCGCCGTAGGAGTTGCTCTAATCATGCTTCCGTACGTATTCAGTCTTGTTTCATCATAATCATCATCATAGTATAATCCCCGGCTGTGCCTCCCAACCTCGAGCTGGTCCACTAGAAACAGTTTTGGCTCTATGATACCGAGGGGCTTCATCTGACCTGGTCCTTTTTCTTTGGCTAAACGAGACAAGAAACCCAGGAAAACGTCGTCTTCTCGTCCGTACGCGCGCCAGCTCTATCCACCTAGCGAGCTCCATTCGGAAGCCTACTCACAGTAGGAATTTAGTACACAAAGGACGTCCACAATGCACAAGACGCATCGCCAGCTCCATCAGTTTTTCTTTTGTTATACTCCCTTCGTCTAAAAATACTTGTCCTTAAAATGGTTGTATCTAGACTTATTTTAGTTATAGATACGTATATTTTATTCATTTTGAGAACAAGTATTTCCGGACGGAGTAGTATATATCCTCAGCAGCCATCCCAAACGCGACCCCGGCTCCATCTCCAACTCCAAGACCCGAGCCGTCACGCACTAGAAGAGCCGGATTAAGAAACCTCACCACTAACGGATGGCATCAGATCATCGGATACGACAGATACCGGCAGGTCGGAGAGCTAGTTGGGCAGGGGGCCGCCGGATCGTGACCGGACCTGGACGGCGCCCGCCGTGCCAGTTTAAGCTTGAGCTCGGTGGCTGGGCGGCGCGTGTGGGACTGCCGATTGGCATCTTTTCGCCTACGTATGGTAACAGACGTGTCTGTCCCGGCCTCTGGATCTTGTTGCTTGGCTCTGCCTCTCACGGCGCCGCACGTAACGTGCGTGACGCATGGACGCCATGTGTTCCAGCGCCATTGCACCGGCCTGCTTTAATCACTTTGCTATTTTTTTGTGATAGTAATAATGCCCGAAGAAGAGAAAAACTGTACATGTGAATTCCCACATTGAGACATACGTACTACGTACGTACAAGAAAGGGTCGTAGAGATACCTCGGTCTTCACCTACACGATGCATCCATCGTGACACGGTGGGAATCGTGGCCTTCGCGGGCAGTTTCACCCTCGCGGAACCCGGCGTGAACAAGGCGGTTGCTGCCGCGTGAGTCCGTCAGGGTGGGTCAAACTCAACTCGCAAGTCACCACGCCACGTCCCCATCAACCGTCGGACTCCACGCGGCGAAGCAAACTAAACCATCTCGCCGGCTCCACGCTCGCCCGCAGGCCGCAGCTGCCTCCATCTATCCACTTCCCCGCCCCGCCCCGCCCCTAAAACAATCCGGCCAACCAACCAACCCCACTGCCCGATCAGCTCCGTCTACCGCAACCCGACGCACCGCCCACGACGGGCCGCCGTCCTCGCGCGCAGGCTCCGACGGCGCGGGGGGCATGGAGAAGAAGCTGCCTCTGGCGCTGGCGCTGGCGCAGAAGCATGGCGCCGGGGAGCCCGCGTGGGCGCGGCCGTGGCGGTGGGCCAAGACGGCCTTCTTCCTCGTCGCCATGCTCGCCTCGCTGCTGCTCGTCTGCGCGCCGCCCCTGCTCGTCGTGCTCCTCGACCTCGCCCTCCCGCCCATGCTCCTCTCCGCGCACCTCCGCGCCGACGCCGGCGCCGAGCCCCCGCACCGGTCCTTCGTGCCGGCCATGCTCGACCAAGCGCGCGCGTTCGAGTTCCGGTCCTCCCTCGTCGACCTGCCCGCCGTCTCCGCCGCGCGCGCCCTGCTCATCCTCTGTGAGTACTTCTTGGCATTGCAACCTCGGTTTCCTTCCTTCTCGGTCACGGCCGAGCTGACCGGTTGAGTTTTTTCTTGTGCCGGCGGCGACAGGCGCGTACACGGTGTGCGGGGGAGGAGGAGGCGCGTACCTGTGGGTGGTGGCGGCGAGCGCCGCGGCGTCCGCGTCGTACGTGCTGGCCAAGGCGGCCGCCGTGCTGCCGCGCGGCGCCGCGCCGCAGGGGAAGGGCGCCGGCGGGCCGGAGCCGATGCTCCTGCTCTCCCTGTCGCTCGCGGCCGCGCACCTCGCCGTCGCGTACCGGGCCAGCTGCCGCGAGCGCCGCCGCCTGCTCGTCTACCGGATCGACGTGGAGGCCGTGAGTACCCTCGCCCCCTCGCCTTTGCTTCTCTGAAAAATCCACGTTTGCGTGACGAAAAACAATATTATCCCGCCGGCGCCGAGCCGACGGCGTGATTCCTGAGAACAAACCAGACATTATTAGGCTGGGCTGTCGTCCGTGCTTTCGGTGAGAAAGAGGGTCGAGGAACCAAATACGATTCGCTCGCCAAGTCATTAGCGCGTAGCTGCCGATATGTTTAAGCCAAAAGCAGTGCTTTTCTACTTACTAACAATGAAGTCATCTAAACAAATGGATCGGACGCTTCTGGCACTCTGCACCGGACGAGAAAAGCAGTGAGCTTTTACTTTCTTATACTCAACCAGCATCTGAAAAAAGAGCCATTTTCATTTGTGAATGCAGGTACGGCTGAAAGGGGGCCACCAGACACCCAAGGGGCTGAAGCAGTGCAGCGTCTGACATGGTGTTCTCAACTTCTGATCCGTACTTGTAGTACAGTAGTAGTGGGTGGAGATAGTTTTTCTTGCTAGCCAAAATTTTGTCAAGTTATTATGCAAAAATTGTGAGGTCCATTTGGGATTGGGAACGGTGCTTACATGTAAGTGAAGGAGATACTGTAAATACGGAACAAACAGTCGTGCTTAGCTCAGTTCGGCCTCCTGCGATGCAATTGCAACGAAATGCAGGACGAGCCGTGTGGCCGACCACCCGTTGTTTTGTGTGCTCATTCTCATGCTTTCCTGCAGTTCAAGACTTTCTTAGATAGTTTCTGTGCCTATCTAGTGTATTCACCATATTAAGCAAAAGAAGGATCCAACAAAAAGTTTCTGTGCCTACAAGTTGGACCTCTCAAAGGCTTACGATAGGGTGGATTGGAAGTTCTTGAAGCAAGTGATGCAAAAGTTGGGTTTGTCTCAACGATGGGTGGACTGGATAATGTCTTGTGTCACATCGGTGAGATATTCTGTCAAACTTAATGGGACCCTCTTAGATTCATTTGCACCGTCGCGTGGTCTTCGGCAAGGCGATCCTCTATCCCCCTTCTTGTTCCTTTTCGTGGCAGATGGTCTGTCCGCTATTCTGAAGCATTATGTGTCTTCTGGTGATATATCTCCGATCAAGGTGTGTAGAAGAGCACCGGGTATCTCACATCTTTTATTTGCTGATGACACCATGCTTTTCTTTGAGGCAAGCAGAGCCCAGGCTGAGAAAGTTAAATTGGCTTTGGATCAATACGGGGTAGCAACGGGACAATCTCTTAATTTTGATAAGTGTTCCATCCTCTTTGGTATTGCATGCCCCGAAGATATTCAGGAGGAAGTTAGGGGGGTGCTGCATGTTACTAGCTTAGTGTTTGAGGAGAAGTACCTTGGCCTTCCAACTCCAGAGGGTCGCATGTCAAAAGGGAGATTCCAAAACCTTCAGATGAGTTTAACCAAGCGTTTGGTCCAATGGGGAGACAGTCACCTTGCCCAATCGGGGAGGGAGACTCTTATTAAATCTGTTGCGCTTGCTCTTCCTACATATATGATGGGTGTTTTCAAGATTTCATTCTCAGTGTATGATGAATTAACACGGATGGTATGTGCCTTTTATTGGGGTGCTGAAAAAGGTAAGAGGAAAGTACACTAGCGTGCATGGGAGGATTTACAACAACCAAAGAGTAAAGGAGGTGCCGGGTTTAGAGATTACAGAATATTTAATCAAGCCTTATTAGCACGACAAGCTTGGAGATTGATTTCAAAACCTGATAGCCTGTGTGCACAAGTGCTCAAAGCCAGGTACTATCCGGATGGAAACATAGAGGATACTGTCTTCTCCGGCAATGCATCTTCTTCGTGGCAAGCAATCAGCCATGGCCTTGATCTGTTAAAAAAGGGCTTAATCTGGAGAGTGGGGAACGGCAGAAGTATTCGTGTGTGGCGCGATAATTGGATTCCAAGACCCTTCTCCTATAAACCCATCACCTTACAAGGAAGATGCAGAATCCGCTTCGTGTCTGATCTACTTAATGATAATGGCTCATGGAATGTTGGGCTGTTGCAGGAGTATTTCCTCCCGGCTGATGTAAATGAGATACTGAAAATAAGGGCGTCTCCTAGACATGAGGACGACACCTTGGGTTGGGGGCCGGGCAAGTTTGGCGTTTTTTCGGTCAAGAGTGCATACCAATTGGGTTTTGAAGAGGCTCACAGGAGTTCGGCAACGGGCTCTAGCTCGCGACCTAATGGCCGACGCTCTTGTTGGAAGCTCATATGGTCTTCGGATGTTCCTCCTACGGTCCAGAATTTTGCGTGGCAGGTTGCTACAAACTCGCTGCCGACATGGTGCAACAAGTACAGGCGTGGACTTGAAACAAGTAACCTTTGTCCGGTATGTGCTAGTGAACCAAAGGACTGCTACCATGCTCTCTGTCGCTGCTCCTTTGCGAGGATCTTATGGGATGCAATGTCTGAAGTTTGGCCTCTCCCATGTTTATCTACCCTGCAAAATAACGGGGATGAGTGGCTGTTGCATGCACTTGAACCGCTACAGGAGATTGAGAGATCTATGTTATTGCTATCCATGTGGAGGGTATGGCATATACGCAATGAGGTCGTACACCATAAACCAGCCCCGCCTATGGAAGCGTCAAAAAGATTCTTGGTAAGCTATTTGGACTCTCTGATTGGTATTAAAATTGATCTCTCTACTGATCCACGCAAAGGCAAGTCTGCCATCACATATGAAAGACGAAGTCCGCATATGATAATGGAAAAAAAAGGTTACTAAGTGGTCAGCGCCAAAGTCCGGATGGGTGAAGCTTAATACTGATGGGTCTTTTGCGGACGACGGAACAGCTGGCGCTGGAATGGTCCTACGTGATGATAAGGGAGCGATAATTTTTTTCTCTTGCAGGCAATTGTTCTCTTGCCGTGAGGCACTGGAAGCTGAGTTATGTGCCTGTATGGAAGGTTTGTCCTTTGCCATCCGGAGAAGTGAGCTACCGGTGATCGTGGAAATGGACTCAATTGTGGCGGTGAAGATGATCCAAGCTTCGGAGGTTGACCGATCCATTTACTCGTCCATCAGAAAGGAGATTAAATATCTTATGTCTCTTCATGAAGTTTGTATTACTCATGTAAATCGTAGCCAGAATAAGGTTAGTGATAGCCTAGCTAATTTTGCTCGTATTGAGGGTAAAACCATGACTTGGTTGGGCTCTGGACCTCACATATCCATAGAGTTGGCTGCGATGGACTGTACAAGTGTAGAGATTGAGTAATACAAGTTTTTTTCACCCGCAAAAAAGAAAAAAAACAAGACTTTCTTAGAGTAGAGGTCCTATTTTTTTCCAGAAACATGCCACTTGCTTCTCTAATGTCACACGCGGAGAAGGAAATTTGGGCGAAATTTCAGAGAAAACTAGTCGACGACGGAAGCTGAAGAAAACAGGCCTGCTTCTGAAGCTAGGAACATATGTCGCTGTTACAAGTCTGAACTTGTGATCTGTTCCCCGGTTTGCCGTTTGTGGCTGTAGAGTTCAGAAACGAGCCAGTGTTTTCAAAGAGGCACTAGCGATTTGATGGCATCACGTCGGGCGAGCCTCATTTGCCGAGGCCAAGCGGAAGTGCAGATATGTCGTCTGCCATGACGCTCGGCCAAGGCGTTTTTATCGGCGGCGTGGCAAGGGGACGTGCGACCTACGTACTGCTACCTATAGTAGTGCGAAGCTACAGCTACGGCCTACGTGTACGGGAGAGAAGTGCCGTTCGTTTGCCAGGCACGATCTCGCCACCAGTTGCACGCTTTTCTGGAAGAAAACTCGCAGATCATATCTGCCTCTTCCTGGAGGAAAATGATCATAACTTGTTTTTCTTTTCTTATGAATCTACTGTACCATCCTCGCCCTTTCTAGAAGATTCTTTAGGATAGGCTGTCATGTTGCTTAATTGTGGATGGACGGTTTTGTTGGACCACCAAATGGCAAGAACCTATTTCCTGCCAAACGACAGGAACCTTTTCTCGTTGTTGCAAATGATGTAGATCGAGTGACCGATTGCAGCCTGGATCGGTTGCTCTCGTCGCGCACCATGCGTCCGTTGAGCCCACGCACCGCTCACCTTAGATCATCCAGCAGTCTGGGTGGGCCGCTCGATCACTGACCGATTACGAAATTTTGATTCAGATGGACGCCTCAAACGGGTCTCAAACGCCCGAGTTAACCGACACCCCTCTTATCCAGCCTAAAAATGAGCGGATATGGGGCGCCCATGTGCGCTAGCCATGTCACACTGACATCGGGGTCCCACGCAGAATCTCACGGAAACCCAACAGTCCGACGGACGTCTCCTCCGGTGGGGGTGTGAACGCCGTGTGGCGCCGGTTCGGCTAGCTGCCCGTGGCCAAATCCGGCTATTTAAGCCGGCCGGTGTACCCCCAACGCTCACCTCCTCTCTCCCGCTCCGCACCGCCAGCTCGAGCCCGCCCACCTCCTCTCTCTCGTTCCGGCTCTCTTCCCACACTCTTCACCTTCGCCATGGTCCGGAAGAAGATAACCACCTACGCCATGCTCATGCCGGAGCGTCGGTACGAGATCCAGCAAGAAATCTGGGCAAGGCGCACTGCACGCATCGCTCTCAGGCTGCCTCCGAACTTGCCGGAGCTGGAGGAGGTGGAGGAGCAGGCGAAGGAGGAGGAGGGAGAGGAGCAGCAACCGGCTCCGATGGAGGACGACGAGGAGGCGGAGCAGCCAGAGCAGGAGCTGCCGCTGGCTCCGGGCTTCACATGGAGCAAGCGGAGGCGGAGTTCGCCATCGCCCAAGCGAACGAGATGGCGGAGCAGCAGGCCATCCTGGAGTCCATCCAGGATGAGGCCTATGTGGAAGCTAATCGACGGTTCATCCGACTCGAATGGACGGCGACGACGCCCTCTTCGACGAGGTCGAAGCGAGATGGATGCACATGCCGCCACGAAGGAGCCGCAGGAGCCGGAGCTGCAGCTGTCGTCCATGTAGCCGCCGCCAGGCATGAAGATAGTGGACTTCTCCGACAAAGACTAGGCTAGTTGATCTACATGGTATGTTGGATTTTTTTTACATGCTTTTGTATGAATTTAAGACTTTCATTGCAAAGTATCCGGATGGAGATATAAAAATTTAAGACTTAACTGATCAATGTCCGTGGACGCGCATGATGCATCCGCGGGCTTTGAGGGCCTGAATTTGCCTACCCTGGATGTAGATGCACTTATCCACTCGAACGCATTTTCTCCTCCTCTCATTTCTTCATGTACACCTCACCTTCTCCCGCATGCCCCCGACCACCGCTACCTGCCGCTGCAAGCCGGCGACCAGCACGTACAAAGCAATTCCTATTTACTGCATGACACGGCACATACACATCCAACGCGCACCCTCATCCACCGGTTTTGGGAAGGTTCCGGAACCATCGACCGTTTTTTGTTCTCTTTTTCCTATGTTTTTCTTTTGGTTAACTGCAGGTTTTCTATTTTGGTATTTCAGTTTTGTTTTCAAACTAAGGAACACTTTTTGAAATCAGGTATATTTTAAAATTTTGGGAACATCATTTAAATTGATGACAGTGATCGATTTAAAATTTGGGGAACATAATTTAGGCCAGCCGGGGGACAGTTTTGAGAAGGTTCCAGACTGGTTTTAGAACCTTCTATTTGTTGTTTTCTTTTCTTTTCACTAGGACAGTGCACATACATTGCAACGAGATATAAATATTTTAGTAAGTTAGATTGTGATTTGCCTGCCCATATTATTATGATTGTATAAATAAATATTTGGCAAACCTTGCCTGTGATTTACCATATAGTTTGATGAGAAGTTTCGTAAGTGAGGTAAGGTGAAATTGATGTAGAATGTAAGTAAATTAAGGTAATTGAATAATTGAATAGCGTATAGGGAAGGTGCAAAAAAAGGTGTGGAGGGACTAATAAACCGGTTGAAAAAATATCGTTAGAGGGACGTGGTGGGAAAGGGAGAATCAGTTGACCAAGCGTTCATAGAAAAGGAACGCTACTCATTTTTTAAATAGTGAGATAGGTTTTCCGAATTTCTTTTGTGTTTTTCTTTGTTTTTTACTGGCTTTTCTCGGTTTTTGGTTCTTTATTTAAGTCATAATATTTTTTGAAATTCGTGTTATTAGGAAAATTTGAATTTTCTGAAATTTGTGAACATTTTCTAAAAACATGAATGGATTTTTAAAATCCACATTCATTTATATAAACTTGTGAACAATTTTCAAATTCTTGGTTTATACTGTATTAAAATTCACAAACATTTTTAAAATTCATGAATAACTTTTTGAAAGCCGCATATTTTTTAAAAAAAATGTGAACGTTCTTTAATCTAATGAAGACTTTTGAAATTCATCGTTTTTTTAATTGGCAAACATTTTTTAAAAGTTGAGAAGGCCTATTCGTGAACAGGCTACTCCGCTCGATGGGCGGGGCCCATTTGAGGGGAGCAACTAGTTAACGAGCGCTTCTTCGGGAGCCTCGCAACGATCAGCGCCACTTGGCGCGCTCTCAGCCATTCGCCACGTGTCGCGCTCTGGACGCTTCTTCGGATTTTATTTTTTTTATTTTTTCACACGCGTTTTCGTCTTTTTAAACGTTTTTTTAGTTTTGGTTTTTCCCCGTCTTTCTTAGCTTTTCGATCAAAAAAAATTTTGAAAATTTTTTTTTTGCGCGAAAAAACGCGTTTTCTTTTTTCTTTTCCTTTCGCGAAAGTCACGGTTTTTCTTCCGCGAGAGGCATGGTTGTGCTTTATCGAGAGTCACGGCCGTGCCTTTCGGAAACAAAAAAAACGCGTTTTCTATTTTTCCTTTCTTTCGCGAGAGTCATGGTTTTGCTTCCGCGAGAGGTACGGTTGTGCTTTCGCGTGAGTCACGGCCGTGCCTCTTGGAAAGGGAAAAGCAAAACGCGTTTTCTGTTTCTTTTTCTTTCGTGAGAGTCACGGTTTTGCTTCCGCGAGAGTCACGGTTGTGCTTACGCAAAAGTCACGGCCGTGCCTCTCGGAAAGGGAAAAAATACGCGTTTCTGTTTTTTTTCTTTCGCGAGAGTTACGGTTTTGCTTTCGCGAGAGGCATGGTTGTGCTTTCGCGAGAGTCACGGCCGTGCCTCTCGGAAACGAAAAAAAACCGCATTTTCTGTTTTTTTTCACGAGAGTTACGGTTTTGCTTCCACGAGAGGCACGGTTGTGATTTCGCGAGAGGCACGGGCGTGCCTCTTTCAGAAAGGGAAAAACCGTGTTCCCGTTTCAGTTTTTTCACCCGGTTTTTTGTCCGGTTTTTTTCGTTAAAAAAAATTTGTCGAAACTTATCAACATGGGATCTAGGTTTGAAAATCTCGACGCGAGGAATCCAATGATGAAAACGGTTCGAGATTTGGACGCACGGTTTAAGAGATAAAACGTTTTGAATAAACGGATCTAAGAAAAAAGGGAAAACTCCTAGGTTGCGACAAGTGGCGCGCTGCATGTGCGCCACTTGTCACGACCTGAGAAAATGAAGTGTTCTTTGCAACGAGTACTCCTTAATTAGTGATTTCGCCATTTAAGAGGGGGCCGTGAGCGACGTCTGCTTTGGTGCTTGCTATAAGCGACAGACGGCGGGAGCTCCTATAGGCCGCTCGCTGCGGCGAAATGCCGGCGCTTCGCACAGGAGCGTCTAGCGTAGGCCGACCCATTTACAGTGGCACGCGGCAGCACGTTCCCGAAATGAAAAATCCCAAAAAAGAAAATGGCGCTACCGCTATAACTCGAACACACGACTTCGATCTAATTGGCCTGCCGTGCAAACCACTGCCATGTAGACGTTCTCATGTTCAACTAGCAGCGCGACAGTTAAAGACTACAATCCATTTATTGGGTCGAACCGATGATCTCCTACAACTGAATTTTTCAAAATTACGAATATTTTCTTCAAAATAAAAACATTTTCCGAATTTTCGTACAATTTTTGTAAAACAGGAACATTTTGATGATGTGAACAAATTTGAAAAAGGGGAACATTTCTTGAATTTCTGAACAAAATATAAAAATGTTTACATTTTTAAAACTTCCAGAACATTTTTTGAATTTGTGAACAAAATTGAAAACCATGAACTATTATTAAATTTGTGAACAAATTTGGAAATCTGGAACATTTTTTTCAATTCCCAAACTTTTTTTGAATCTTGAGAACAAATTTTGAAACGGTGAACAATTTTAAAAAATCCTGAACAAATTTGGAAGCGTAAACAATTTTTTAAAGCACGAGAATTTTTTGAATCTTGAGAACATATTTTGAAACGGAGAGAAATTTTGAAAAATTCCGAAAAAACTTGGAAGTGCGAACAATTTTTTAAAGCACAAACATTTTTTGAATCTTGACAACATATTTTGGCCTGGAGAGATTTTTTGAAAAATCCCAAACTAATTTGGAAGCGAGAACATTTTTTGAATATGTGAAAAAATTGAAATCCAGTACATTTTCTGAATTTCAGAAGTTTTGTGCTTTTTTGTGTAATGAGAACAATTTTTTAATTTTTGAGATTTTTTTTCAAAAGCTGAACATTTTTTGGAAACACGAACAAAATTTAAATTTTTGAGGTTTTTAAAAAGGAAGAGAAGAAAAGAAAAAGAAATAAACAAGGAAATCACAAAACATTTTGTAAAACTGCGAACATATTCTGAAAAAGAAAATTAAACTTAAAAAAGAAAGTGAAACAAAAAACAAAAACGGAAAAAATGAAAAAGAAACAGAAACGAAAAAAAGAAATAAAAAACAATAGAAAGTAGAAAAAAACGATACAGGAAAAAACCCGGTTCAGAGAATCTTCTAGAAGGTTTCCAAAATCGGTTTGGACGCATTATGTGTGGGCCGGCCCATTTCTGTCGCTCGCTGCGCTGCCCCTGTCGCCGCAGCGAAAGGCGAATAGGATTTTCCACAGAGGGCAGCGCTCCGCGCATCTTGGCAAGCGGCGGCGATAGCTCCAGGGCCATCAGGTGGGCCCGTCACTGCGAGGACCCCGCCGTGCATCGCCCTCCTCGTCTTCGGGTTGGCGGAGCACGCAAGGAGCCACGGCGCATCCTCCACCACAGGACGAATCCGCCGGGCCCCACGAATCGCGAGCCTCCCGTGAAGAACCAGGGGCATGCGCCGGACCCGTCACGGCCGTCCGATCCGAGGCATCGCCGCTGTTTTCCACGGACCCCAGGTGCACCATTCGT
The DNA here is from genome assembly GCF_003073215.2 of Triticum urartu. NCBI lineage: Eukaryota > Viridiplantae > Streptophyta > Magnoliopsida > Poales > Poaceae > Triticum > Triticum urartu. Next base: position 542,164,231 of record NC_053023.1, read on the forward strand.
TACGTCGCTGGGTTCCGGCGCCCTTGCCCACACCGCCCGGTGGGCTCACCGCATCGACCTGGCTCGGCCTTCGTCTAGGTATGGGGACTGAAAGTGAGCGGCATTTCTCAAATTCACCCGTGTTATACTCGGCAGAGAAGTATCCTTGGGTTCGTATTTGAAGAAGTTTCTAATATTGTACTTCCTCTGGTTTAAAATAAGTGTCGTGGTTTGTTAAAATTTGACACTTATTTTGAAACGAAGGAAGTAGTATAGAAGGAAAGGGCCTCTCCCGATCTGGAAAATTCACAGCAGGAAAGACTGGCGCCGATCAGCGAAAGCGAACCCTTCAATACATCGCGTTCAGCCCTTCCTCAAAATCTCATTTGTTTTATTGAGGAATCACTCTTGATTCTCTAAAGGCTCTTCTCCGTCTATAACTCAAAGTTTATCTGTCTCTCATGGAAGCGCTGTATTTTCATTTTGCATACATATGTTTTGTTGGTCAAATCAACAATGAAGGCTAGGCCTAAATTATGAAATGGCCTTACATAATTTTATTATTGTGAGACACCACGATGCATCTTCCCTTGTTTGAAGAGTGAGGAAGCAGTTAGCAGCAAGCTATTGAATACAAATGCGTGAGGAGAAAGATAAATAAGGATCTGCGGTGGAAATTCATAGAGAGGGAAAAGTAGTACGAATCTCCGCGCATAATCTGACGGCTATATATTTCTTATTGGATGCGGCAATAGCAAACCCTAAATACATAACCAACAATGGCAATCTAACGGAGACACAAACAATGTTATAGCACGAGAACTAACATGTGCTCGTGATGGTTAGGAGGGTAGTTGTACCCCAACTCACAAGAGATCACCCTTCGGTCATCTAGGCCATGTGTGAATGTGTCCATGTGGCGGTCGTATGCGTGTGTGCCTCTATATCGTGATATGGGTTCTCTATCAAATCTGTTATGGTAAACCATCATATTTTGACTCTTTTGAGCATTCTCATGATCTCATATTCTTTCTAATGGATTTTTAAATTTGTGTTTCTTCTTATGCTTTTGTTATGGTGTCTCATGCAACCGGGATTTGACCATTACACTTTTGTTGTTTTTCAAATAACTGAAAAATAATCAACACCAATAATTATTCAGTTTGAAGATTGAGACTGGTGCGAGTGCACATGAAGGATGAGACCTTGACCGGACAATGAATGACAAATAAGACATAGCTATTTTTGAGGCAGTTGGGAGATAATACTCCGTATACATTTTGTCTCCCATAATATATATCGAGCCTCGATTTGAGAGTTTTTGACTTGATGATAGGATGTAGATGTTGGTTTGCCCTTTCTTCTCACCCATTTACTTGTAAAATGTTCTTAAATTCATCTTAGTGATTTCCCCTAGCTTTGTTGTAGAAATTGTTTGATGTTGATATCGTAGTATATCACCTAAGATCGTCAATGGTGGACGCACCATATCTGGATAACAATGGCATGATGGTATTGTGGGAAGAAGAGCGGAGAAATCAAGGAAGGGAAAGGCGACGATTTAGTACTCGAGAGAGGATGCATGGAGGGTATGGAGGATAGGTGAAGAAGACGAGATAAAGGAGGGGACATTCAGGATGCATGCCCGTGCAAGTCGAGGCCATGATAGTGTTTCGTTCAGACTTCACTCCATGTCGGAGGTGGAGAAACGTCAGGGTTACCCATCCCATCGTTGGTTAGCCTCGAGGATAGAGGCTATTGACATGGCTGTCACCTCTATGGCCGCCTTACATGTCAACCCCCTTCACAACTTATCACCATCCTTGTAGCATCGTGCCATTTCTTATGTAGATTTTACTTAGTACTATCATGTACTCCCTCCGTTTCAAAATAGATGACCCAACTTTATACTAACTTTGTATTAAAGTTAATATAAAGTCGAGTCATCTATTTTGAAACGGAGAGAGTACTTTCTTATATCCATACTGTGTTTTTTTTCTGACAATCTTACTGTCATGCATGGGTGATTTTACTATGCCAGAGGCATGATAGATTATTGATAATAGCGCACTATACAACTCAAAACACTCATGATTCCATGAAATAAAATAAGGAAAACTCTTTGTGTAAACCGACTGATCTTTGCGTTGCGTAAGTCGCGTCCCAAGCCATCCGATTGAGCTCATCATGCGGTACACACGCTTTTCTGTCCCATGGACCCACCCAAGCCGCCTCAACCTCATCCCTCGATGAGAGCATGTGAGCCGCTCGTCTTCTCAAACTGCTCTGCTCTTTCTCCAGGTGCATGGCAGCGATGGCTGCTTCTCATCCGCACCCACCAGCACTGCCACACACGATGCTCTAACGCAGCATCCGCCGTTGGAACCGCGCCATCGCCGGCGCCGCGTGCTGCCGTTGCATCCATCGTCCTCGCTGCATCGCAGCATGTGCCGTCGCCGCCGCTGCATCGTAGCAAGCTTTTGCCGTCGTTGCATCGTGTTGTTGCTGCCGTTGCAGCCATCGCCGCCACGTGTTGTTGCTGCATCCGCCATCGTTACCGCGTGCTGTCGTTGCATCCGCTGTCGCCGCCGCTGCATCGCAGCATGCGCCGCCGCTGGATCCGTCGTTGCCGCCGCGTGCTGCGTAGCAGCATCCGCCGCCGTCGCCGCCGCGTGTTGCCGAGGAGCCGGTGCAGCGACGAAGCATCGTCGGGTTTGCCGATGCTGCGATGAAGCATTGCCGAGGCGCCGGAGCAGCGACAAAGCATCGTCGGGTTCGTCGGTGCTGCGATGAAGTATTGCCGAGGTGCCGGAGCTGCGACCAAGCATCGTCGGGTTCACCGGTGCTGCGATGAAGCATTGTCGAGGCGCTGGTGCTGCGATGAAACATTGCCGAGGCACCGGAGCTGCGACGAAGCATCCTCGGGTTCGCCAGTGCTGCGATGAAGTATTTGTCGAGGCTCCGATGCTGCGTTGGAGCATCGGCGGCCAGCCGGCCAGTGTTGCGTCTGTGGCCGATGGCGGGGTTGCTGTGACCAGACGAGACTCTGGCAAACGGCAGCGCTTCATTGCCTGCTGAGGAGGGGGCTGCTGCTTTCAACAACTGAGCACTGCGAGAGAAGAATACGAAAGAAGAAGAGGAAGACGCGTTGTTGGGAGCCTACGATCTAACGGCCACCTACGTCTAAATCAGACGGCTGCGCTAAGATCAGCCGGCTTACGCCTAGCAGCCGCCATAAAATAAACAAGACATGATAAAATGATGACAAGGACATAACAAATGTTTCAATTTCGGTAACCACCAGTTATTCAATATTGCGTTTAGATATCGATGGAGAGAGGTAGCGAAGAATCTAGAAAAAAACCAGATTCCACAAATCCTCTATTCAAGGTATCGGGTACATGCATACCACAATGGTAAGTCGGGAAGTGAAACGAACTCGATGCATCCCTAGCTATCTTCCAACTGTTTAAATTAACACCTCTATATACTGTGACCGGTCCGGTAGAAATAACCGGACAGATATCATCCCTCCATTGAACATGTACTATGATAAATGAGCTTAATATACCAAGTGAAATTTTATGTACGGTACACTATTTTAAAATTCAATGGGATTCTGTTTTGCTTTTGCTTGCGTGCACGGCAAACCCCAGCTCGTAGTTGGCACCCGGCACGACGGGCCACGTGAGCGTGTCCCGTTCCCGTATCCCAACCCAACCACGCGGTAACCCCACCGCAACAAACCGCCGGAACCTTCATCTTGGTCTTCGTCTTCGCCGTACCCATCCCCACACCCTCCACTCTCCGGCACCCGCACGCTCGCCTCGCCGGAACCCTTCTTGCCATGATGTCTTCGTCGCCGCCCGCCGGCGCCGCCGACGGCGACATGGAGACGCTGCCCCTCGCCGCCGCCTCCGACTACGCCTCCGTGGTCTCCACCTTCGACCCCCTCCTCTCCTCCTCCTCGCCCGCCTCCCCTCCCACCCCCGCCGCCTCCCCCCTCTCCCGCGCCTCCTCCTCCTTCGTCGACCCGCCCTCCTACGCCGACGTCGCCGCCTCCTCCCCGCGCTCCGCCTCGGCCTCCTCCTCCTCCTCCCCGAGATCCGCGCGCGCCGCCACGTCCGAGTACTCCTACATCGCCGTCTCCGACCCGGAGACCGAGGCCGAGGCCGCCGCCACCTCCCTCGTCCCCGGATCCGCCCCCACCTACATCTCCTACCTCGTCACCAGCGCCCGCCGCGGCGACCACCGCCGCCACTCCGTCCGCCGCCGCTTCCGCGACTTCGTCACCCTCGCCGACCGCCTCGCCGAGTCCTTCCGCGGCCACTTCGTGCCCCCGCGCCCGGACAAGAACACCGTCGAGAGCCAGGTCATGCAGCGCGACGAGTTCGTGGCCCAGCGCCGCGCGGCTCTCGAGAGGTACCTGTGGCGGCTCGCTGAGCACCCCGCGATCGGGACCAGCGACGAGCTGCGCGTGTTCCTGCAGGCCGAGGGCAAGATGCCGCTGCCGAGCAGCACTGACGTTGCCTCGCGGATGCTCGATGGCGCGGCGCGTCTGCCAAGGCAGCTGCTTGGGGAGGAGGCGGTGGCCCCGCCGCAGGACGTGGTTCAGCCGGCCAAGGGCGGGAGGGACCTGCTGCGGATATTTAAGGAGCTGAAGCAGTCGATGGTCACGGACTGGGGTGGCGTGAGACCACCACTGGTGGAGGAGGACAAGGAGTTCCTGGAGAAGAAGCAGAAGATGCAGGATTGGGAGCAGCAGCTCAGTAGCGCATCGCAGCAGGTAATTTTCGGGCCATCTTTCGTAATATATAAAGCACACTGCTGAACTTCATGTTCTCGATCATACACTATCAACACATTATAAGTTGTTATATACGCTGCTTCTACTTGTGTTTGACATTGTAAGTCATTGTACATAGGCCGGCGTAAGCCCGCCGTTGACTCGTCAAAAAAAAAGTCATTGTACGTTTTGAAGATAAAAGTTACAACCTTCCGCCCCATTGTAACATTGTTCCTGTAAATGTTTTTCCTCTTCAAACACTGTGTAATCAATACTCCCTAGTGTCAAAAAACGTTTTACATTATGGGACGGAGGGAGTACATCTTAAGCAGTGTCGTGCTTGGTCACTTTGTCAAGAACCAGAATGCCATGTACCACTTGGACCAACTGAATGGTGTGTATCCAGTATATCTAGGTGAGGTGTAATGCTCAAGTCATCTAATGGAACGACCTCTACAATAAGGTTTTATCCTCAGGTTGTTTCTCAATTCTTGGGTTTCTCAATCAGCTTGTCGCTGGGATCAGGGGATATTTGGGCCACAAAGATCGATACAAGAATCCTCCACTTCGACTTGTTGTTTGCTCAATAGCTTGTATCTAATGCAAGATAAAAGCTAACTTGCCTTCCCCCACCTCATCCAAAAGCTGAGCTGGGATGAGTTTGGAAGCAGGCGAGGTGGACTACTGTATGGAAGCATTTAACGTAGGATGTGGTTTTGTTGTATTAGTAAGGTCAGTTTATCACTAAGTTATGGGAGCTGATGGGCGAAGAAGATATGGAAAGGGAAGAAGAAACACATCTTAGCTCTTAGGTGCAAAATTGGTCACACCACAGCAGGGCAATAATTATCACAATTCGGATAGCTATTGGTGGAAATGAATTGCAACTTTTGTGTGTGAAAATAAGGTCCCTCTCCTCTTGGCCTCCATATTTGAGTACACAGAAGTGACAGCCTGCAAGTTTTAGTCTCATTTGTGCCTTATGCCCGGGCAATCAATTAGCCACAGATGTCTACCATCTTATGAATTACTCCCTCTGTAAAGAAATATAAGAGCCTTAGTGATCTAAGTGCTCTTATATTTCTTTACAGAGGAAGTACTTGTTTTATAGTTCTTGCCAGCCAGACATAAGTGTGCATAAGAGTGGCGTGTCAGCTTGCATATTGTTCGTTCTATGCAAAATGTCCAATTCTATAAAAAAAGGTTCAATGCTTTTGCGCGTTAATGACTTTATTTAATGTGTAATTAGTTGTGGATCACAAAGCTGGTTTAGTTGACTAGACAAATGTTCGCTTTCTTTCCTTTCTGACCGGTCGGTGAATATGGGAGCACAGCACTGTGTTTTTCTAGAATTAGCGAGTGTAAGCGGTATACACCACTCAAACGACCATTGTGGTTGGGATCCATTTTTCGGGTAACATGGTGGTCCTACTTTGATCCTTGTTATAATATGCTGCTTGAAATACTACCTGCTTACTAATTAAATATTTAAATCATGACCCATATACACCGCCAATGCATGTAGCGCTGTAGCACAATAATTGTATGGAGGATGAGATCGATAGGGTTTCATATGAAAGCTGTGATGCTGGTGTTAGTTCAAATGCTGGATCTGACACTTCACGTAAAAAATAGAGAAGTGCCAAGGGCGAGGTAATGAAATCCTGGTTTAGAGTCATTTCCCTGCAGTCAACTTGTACTAATATGGTTTGAAAGTGACCCATTCAATTCTTTTCCTTCTTTCTGTAATGGCAATTTATGGTTTATTGTGTGGATTTCCAAGATTCTTTTGGTTTCTGGTTGCTATGCGTCAAGAGTCCTATTTGAATGGTATAGTTTCTGGTCTTAGGGGAAATTTCCCTATTCCAAGATATGCACTAATGTTTAGACACTGGAGAGGAATGATCATGTCAGTTGAGCCCAGAACCCCACTTCCGGCAGTCATAAGATTGCGGTGTACCTGATAGCATGAGGCAAATAATTGGTGGCGGATTGAACATAAAAATAAGAAGTCAAGTCATGCTAAAATGTGCGTGAATTGTTTTGGTGGGTGCTCTTGAGTCTTGAGCAAGTATTGGTACTTTGGTAGTATGCACATGGTATGTTTGAAGGTAGTTTTAACAGTTATTTATGAGTTGATTTTGTTTGCTTCTTCTCCATAGGCGGAAGCACTTGTCAAGGCTCAGCAAGATATGGGTGACACAATGGGTGCTCTTGGATTGGCATTCGTCAAACTTACAAAGTTTGAGACTGAGGAGGCAATTTATGAATCTCAGAGGATAAGAGCTGTTGACAGCAAACGTATAGCAACGGCAGCTGTCAAAGCTAGCAGGACATGTCGAGATCTGAATACACAAACTGTTAAATATCTGGTACTATTTCAAATCCTCAAATTGTGTTTTTATAGTCTCTCCTGGCTATTTAGTAATCATTTTACATGTCTTGTTTCTTTTTTGCAGGATACTTTGCATGAACATTTTGGGATAATGCTGTCTGTCCATACTGCATTTTCTGATCGGGCTAGTGCATTATTGACTGTTCAAACACTTATGTCAGACCTTGCATCATTACAATCAAGGATTGAGAAACTTGAAGCTGCATCATCGAAAGTATTTGGTGGTGATAGAACTAGGCTAAGGAAAGTTCACGAGCTGAGAGAAACAATAAGAGCTACTGAAGATGCTAAGTGCTGTGCGTTAAGGGAATATGAGAGAATCAAGGTAACTGACATGTTCTTTGCTTAACGAAAAACTGATTGGATGCTTTCATAACTAGCAATGAGCATGTCATGTCCAATGGATGTTCAAGCTCCACCACCTTTAGCTCATAAAAGTGTGATGATATGAGATATCATTAGTTTCTTTGCTTCATAAGGAATTATTCTCCTGCAATGGTTAGCTCAGCTTTGAAATAGATACATTCTACTAGTTTGTGTTGAAGTTTCTAGTTCCTAGTTCACTTTTGTTATCAACATTGCACTCCAGCGATGTTTTATATTGGTAGGAAACTACTAGTTTCTCTGCTGTAAAACCATTTTATGGTGTTTCCTGTGCTTTTTTTATAGATCGGTTAATACATTAACTCTAACCTGGTGTGCCAAAATTTTGCTCATGTTTGGTACCTGCGGGAGTTACTCCACAATGTTTGATATTCTACTCTGTAGAATTCTTTCTAATATTTGTGAGCACACCATGAATAATCTTATTTACTACCTCCTTTCTGGTTTATTAGGCCTGCGCGTACCTCTAGATGGACAAGTAGACCAACGTAACACAAGTTATATATCACAACAAAATATATCATTAGAAACTTGAAAACGTATACTTTCTAGTTGTATAATTTTTGGAATATACAACTCATCTTATGTTGATCAAATTATCAATCTAGGGACACGCGCAGGCCTAATAAACCAGAAAGGAGGTAGTACCTGTTTGCATGAATCCTAATCCTCAACTATTTCAATAGTTCCCTCAAAGATCCATTTAGGACCAGGAAATTCACTGGAATACACACAGAACTGTGGAAAATTATCTTGTTCCAAGCAGAGGCTACTACTTGTTGGCGTGTAGGTGGAAAATATTAAATAGTGCCGCAGTACCTCTGCTTCACTCAAAATTGCGTCAATAAGCTTGTTGTAAAGCAGTGTCTTTATTGTTCTGCACTTTCTCTTCTAGAGGAACACTTGCTTTGGTGCAGTGACCAATGTAAGGATATTTCAAATTTGTGGCAGATATCTTACGTCGTGGTTACTCTTTATGCAGGAAAATAACAAAATTGAACTCAGCAGATTAGATAGAGAAAGGAGAGAAGATTTCCTGGAGATGCTGAAAGGATATGTTACAAGCCAGGTACTATTTCAGATGTCCAAACACTTCCTCTGTGCCAACGATCGTAGTTACAAAACCTTTTTAGGAGTCTATTACATGACATTGCTCTGTATCGTCCTCAGTGATTAGATAATTGATTATTACATTGAACTAATTTTGTGAGAAGCCTTGGCCTTTATTCATTCACCAGAGTAGTCCGACAGAATCATTATACAATGAAAACATGGAACTATTACAGTCAAATTTAACTAAACCATGTGCCACCTCATTTGCCGTATGCTAGACCCCTTGGGTCTTTGCCTCATTTTCTGTATGCCGCTGCTGCCTGCATGTTTGCCACTCCCGTGCGTTGTGCACCAAAGATCCCAGCATGGTCGCACCAGTCCTTCTCCAAAGAAGATAACTTTGCACATTGCACAGCTTATCTATGGCGAGGACCGAGGAGACGACAGATACATATCCTTGTCCAACACTACCACTCACATGCTGACCCAGGTGCTCCGCCATTCAGAGCAGCCAACATATGACCCTCAGCAGTTTAGATGTTGAATTCAGGATTCACCATCAACAGCTTACTAACATTCGAAGTTGCACACAAACCGTTTCTCCAGAAACATCCCTATTTTGCAGTAATTTGCTCCATCTGGTTGTTTCCAGCCAACTCTGGCTGCGTCTGTGCTTATTTTGTCCAGTGGTTACCCCGCGTGGTGTTCATTGTTACCTGTCGTTGATGGAAAATATCTGCTTGGCATGTACACAGGCTTCATATGCAGAGAAGATCGTTGACGGTTGGGAGACAGTGGCGGAGGAGACCAGCGGATATGCGCGAAGATCATCAAATGACGCAACATATTAGTCTGTGTTTTGTTGGGGTACATGTATGTACAATGTAATTTAGGATGCGATCCGAATAGAAGAAAGATGAACCTAAATTCAATTTGTTTTTCAGTTATCTGTCGCATCGCTTTGCCATTGTCTGGAATGTACCCATTGATTGCTCTGTCTCCGTTACGTCTCCAGGTTCACATCTTTTTTCCTTTTTGAAATGGAGGCATAAGATTTGCCTCATCTTAATATTAAGGATATTAATCGAGGGGAGAATAGAGTTTTACAAATGATACTCAAACAAAATGTTACGTCTCCAGGTTCACATCCTTTTTTCCTTTTCGAAAAGCATAAGATTTGCCTTGTCTTGATATTAAGGAATTAAGGAGAGAATAGAGTTTTACAAACAATCCTCAAACAAAATGTGAATGGTTACTCTCGCAGATATAATCGTCCCTAGATTTTTGGCTCTTGCGGTGATCCAAAATTCCAAAGTTTTGCATTGGCTATGATGATGTTGAGCAAGATCGGCTGTGGGGCGCATTTATGGCAGAAGACCTGAACGTTCCTTTCACTCCAAACAGTTCAAGAGATCGATATCTTGAGAGAAGCCATTGGTCCTATTAGCCCACCAGTCCTTCGGTCTCCTTCAAATGCCAAGTGAAAGCAATATGCTTGAGATGGAGCTTCTTGATGATAGATTACAAAGCCCAAGCGTATAGCTTGAAGAAACGTATGTGTCCCAGACTCTTGTTTTGCTTACAAAGGGGACAAAGTCTACGATTTGAATACCTACATTTGACTAACCTATCGGTGGAACTAAACCTTTGATAGCGTCCAGTCGGATGTGTTTGCAAACGATGTCATCCTCAGTTGCTCATCTAGGTGAAATTGATGCAATAGATTGAAAATTTGTTGGGATGGGTTCAACGGAATAGCCTCAAAGATGGTGGAAGCGATCTCCGTAGTTGGAGGGTATCCCGGAAACCTATGTGAATTTTACGTTCCTGAATTATTAGATGTTGTGACTAATTCCTAAATCTATAGATGCGTTTTGGTGTTTTTAGTGCGTTTTGTATATTGGCCATACGATTATGTATGGTGGCTGTTCGCGATTTATTTGATTGGTTGGATTTTTCATAACATATAATTTTCCTCCATTGATACAAGCTCCTCAAAATCCAACAGTTTTGGCGGCAGCCTTCCAACGACGGGAAGGAACACACAAGTGCAGTGCAACCAGACAGTATTTTAGAAAGACAGTGAAAAAAAAATACTCCATAAGAAGACATGCCACGGAAATGCATTTTCACATTTTCTTTTCCCACCTTCCAAAGATCGTGATGCACAATCAAGGTTTCTTATCACAAGAAACATCGAAACAGAGAAGAGTTCCCATGCCTAACAGAACTACAAACGAAGCACAAAAAACTAGCTTAGGAGCTTATTAGTTCTGCAGAGGAATCCAATCTTCTGGTCCACCATTTGATCTTCATTGGAGCACAGCAGCGGACACCGAAGGGCAAGCCGACCAAACACCATAGACATGGTTTGGCCGCCGCAAAGGGGGATCACAACCCTTCAAAGAACTCGCTCATCTCAGCATCATGGAAGGCAGGGTTGTGCATGGCCCGATCCTCTGATATCCACATTGGGTAAGGATAATCAGCTTGCAGCATGCCCTCCAGCATGCCTTGGTCCAAGCCATCCAGGTAGAGAGGTTCCTGCAGGCCCATCTCCACGCCAGTGTTGGTTCCACAATTCCAGGAGCCCCCAGTGACCGGCTCAACTTCAATTGGGTCGGCTTCCATCAATCTCAGTAATTCTTCTATATCAAAACCGTCTGATTCCCCATCCGGCAAACTGGAAATAGGCTCCAATGGCTCGAACACATCCTCTTCGGATGTGCTCCTTGCAATGCTTGAGCCAGCGTCAGGAACAGTGTCTTTATGGCTGTAATGCTCGACAGACTCCAGCACAACTGATTCGGTGGACTCAAGCACATCTGGCTGGGAGTAAATCTCAAGAGCTTGAGCTTGTCGCGGCAAGTTAGAAGCAACATCTGAGTGGTTGGCTGATGTTGTAGTAGACTCGCATGATGCTGAAGCACCACGTACAACACCTTCAATTGCCGCTGGTAGAGCCACAGCAGGAGCTTGTGCAGGATGCGCAGGGAAGTTGGTACGAGCCAGGGCACCATACATTGCTCTTGCTGCCTCGTCATAAGCACGGGCAGCATCCTCAGCAGTGGGGAACGTTCCCAACCAGAGCCTGCTCACCCGATTTGGCTCCCGAATTTCAGCAACCCACTTCCCCCAAGTACGTTGCCTTACACCACGGAATCCACATTGTGTATTCTCAGGTCCTCCTTTCCCCTGCATACAGCCCTTCTTTGAACCCTTTGCAGGTGGCTTCCTCGCCCTCTTTGCACCCTGTGGATCATGCTCCAGTTGTTGGTTCACTTCTTTCCATCGCCTGATCGTTTCAGAGACTGAATTAGGCCCATCACGTGATCTCCGAGGTCGCTTTTTCCTGTAGAACAAAGAGCAGGGCAGCAGTTAGTACCTTATATTCTCTTCAGATTTTTTTCACCCAATATAAGCACAAGGTACAATCAAGAAAGAACGCAAAACAATTGAGGCACCTAAACAGACCAGCTCCACAGAAACATTTTGTTCAATGACTAAACTATTACTAAATGGCACAAACAGACCATGCCCACAGGAACAGATGTACAGCAACAGGGACATATAAACTTCCTTGCGGAAGTACCATCTCCACAGAAAACAATACCATGATAAATCGTACTAATCGGCGCCACCCCTAAATGTGTTTAAGTAGCAAAATATGACAAAAAAGAACAGGATGAGAACTGACTTCTATACTTGAAGACTGATTAATCAGAAAGGACATGGCAAAAATTAGCCACTACAAAACTGTTAACAACACCTAGAGTCAGTTTAGGTGAGATGACATCCAGATAGAGTGGTACCATCAACCAACAGCAAGACAATGGTTCAAAAACCAACTATTATAATGACAATGCAAAACAGTCCAAATATTGGCTGGACCTCTCAGTACGGAACTGTACAACGTACAGTCAGTTTAAATGAGATCACATCCACAGAGAGTGATACCATCAACCAACAGCAGGAAAATGGTTAAACAGCAGCCACTATGAAACCAACTGTTAGAATGATATGGCAAAACGGCCAAAAGGTTGGCTGGAACTCTTAGTCATAGCTCACATGCTCTATAATAGATAGAGCAGCCAGACATAGAACGGTTAAACACACCGCAGAATAGATGCCACTGGCAGCGCATCTCCCTTGGGGTTTTGCCGCGCCAAGAATGCATATTCATTACAGGGAAGATTACTGCTTCCTGCTGAAACACAAACAGTTATTCCTGCTGACTTTTCTAGAGTCAAACGCGAGGTACCCATCTCAGTCATAGTTCATGCTTCTGTTTACAGGAGTGATCAAAGCAGCATACCTATTGGTTTGACGAGAACATGACTCCGGGTACTTTCCTCTGCTCCACAAGTTCTAGTTACCGAAAAGAAAAGACAAACAGGACAACACATATCAGAGACTGGATTAACTAACAAAACTGACAAACAAGACATATCAGAGACTGGATAAACTAACAAAACTGACAAACAAGACATATCAGAGACTGGATAAACTAACAAAACTGACAAACAAGACATATCGGAGACTGGAGTGGATAAAACAACAAAATTGACAAACAAGACAACAGGATGAAACAACGGAACAAGTTAGAAAGGTCCAGCCAACTTAGTACTGACTGAAGTTAAAAACTTCTATGCTAGGCAACATAAACATCACTCCTAATCCAGGAACAAACAGACCCCAAGGGTAGGATACCAATACAAACTGATGGTATTGACTGAAGCTAACAACTTTTTTATCCTAGGGAGACATATACATGGTCCCATGCTCGTACAAACATTCTGTGGAGATGGTACTGAATGAATTTAACAAATTTTATGCTAGGTGCCATAAACATCGCTCCCAATGCAGTAAAGGAACCTTGTCCTATGAGCAGGACAACTGGTACAATTGTTTCTTTGGAGATGGTACTGATTACAGTTAACAAATTCTCTTCTACCTACTACTACCACTAAAGCACCAACAATTTAATTGATTTATTCTGATTTCACACATCACTCGCGGCAGCATCCAATCCAAAGGACGTAGATGACCCCAATTCGCCCCCAATCAGGGGGCTCATCACCAAATTGGAACTAGAAAGTAACTCCCAATTGCCAATACAACCATAACCGGAAACCCTAATCCCCAAATCCCTACAACACAGGCACCAAGACCGGCCAACTCTACCACCGAACCCCACAATTCCCAACTCCAAGCACCCAAATCGACCAGCCAACAGAGAATTAAACACTCCCGGGACCGTATCCCGAATCGATTTCGAACCCCCAGAGCAAACCCTAACAAGAAGCAGGCACCGGACAGAAGATCTCACCTTCCAGGCTGGAGCGCCGGGATCTCGAAGGGCGTCGCCGCCGCCTCGGCGTCCTTCCGATCTACCGTCATGGCCGGCCCGATCCGGATCGGGTCCAGATATCTAGCGTTCGCAATCTTGTCGCCTGGTTTCTTCGCCGCGTCGACTTGGATAGAGAGTTGGGGAGAGGCGTGGAGGAGGAGAGAAAGAAAAGTCGGAAACCCCAGGGGCTCACGCCGGGCCGCCTATTTATAGCCCGGGTCGGGGCGCTCCGTGCTCCGGGCTCACGGAATTATCTAGGTCACTCGCGTGCGGGGCGTTGGCGCATGGGGCCCGGATGTAAGCGACGCGGTCCGCGTGGGCGCGGTGCGTGGGGGGTGAGGCCGCGGGCGCGTGACGTCAGCAGTGCCGTGGTGCGGGGAAACTTCCCGAGACTTGGTGCCGAAGGAAACTCGGCTTCTCCTTCACGCTTTCGAGTGCTACCAGTGCTTTTCTTTCGGGGTGGATTGGACGTGCTGCTCTTGGGTGGGCTCCACGTGTCGGTCTACGTGTGGCCAGTGGCTGGGGGGCTGAGTCGATATAGGAGACGACACGTGGGCGGTCGGGATGACACGGTGGATCGTGAGACATCTTTTTTTGTTTTGTTGAGACGGTATGAGACGTCTTTGGTTGCATGGATCAGTGGTGGCCAGCGTGGTCTCCTTCTCCCGTCGTAATGGCAACTCCAACGCCCCGATGTATTTGATATGCCCGTGTTTGTTTGGGTTAAAACGGATGAAAACATTGGTCCAACACTTCGATGCAAATTCAAATACCGTCTGATCGCTGACTGTCTAAACGAATTCCGGGTCCATATTTGCGTCCGATTTGTGTCCACAGACACCCGTGTCGCCCACCCAACCACCGCCGCGGTCATATTGAATGCGACCCACCCACCTCGGGCCCACATGGCAGCCGCTGAAAGCGCTTGCAGTCCACGCTTATTTTAAATGGCAAGCGTGCGGGAGGGCAGCCTCATCCACTTCCCACTCCCGTCCACATCTAGCCAAACTCCCGCTCCCTTGTCGGCGACAGGAAACCCTAGCCATGGTTGGCTTCTTTGGGAAGGGGAAGGGGAAGCATGACGCCCAAGCCAACTCCTCACATGGGCTCACGAGGTGGGTGCTGGTGCCAGCGGCGGGGAACGCGTGTATATCTGATATGTCCATTTTGCATCATGTTTTCCTACTGATATTTATAATATTTTTGATCATTATAACACTTTGTGATGCAATTTTAATGCATTTTCTCTCTTAATTTGTAAGATTTACACAAAGAAGAAGATTGTCAATAGCTGAAATTCTAGACCTGAAAAAACTACATCAGGGATATCTATTTTGCAGAACTCCAAATGATCTGAAATTTCACGAAGAATTTTTATGGAATATGTAAAAAATACTTGAGCAAAGAATTACCAGAGGGGGCTCACTAGTTGCCCATAAGGCAACAGGGCGCGACCACCCCCCTGGCGCGCCCTGATGCCTTGTGGAGTCCACAGTTGGCCTCCAGCCCCCATTTTCTGCTATATGAAGGGTTTTGACCTAGAAAAAAAAATAAGGAGAGGACTTTCAGGATGAATCGCCGCCGGCTCGAGGCGGAACCTGAGCAGGAGCATCTTAACTCTCCGACGGAGCGATTTCACCGGAGACACTTCCCTCCGGGAGGGGGAAATCGAAACCATTGATATCACTGTCGTGGTTCTAAGTCTAACAGTAATGTAGGGGGTAAGTATGGAGAGGCGAGGTCTTAGCTATGGAGAGGTTGTAAGGATGCAAGGTTTACGAGTTCAGGCCCTTCTCGGAAGAAGTAAAAGCCCTACGTCTCGGAGCCCGGAGGCGGTCGACTGGATTATGTGTGTATGAGTTACAGAGGTGCGAACCCTTGTCTCGGAGGAGGGGGGTGGCTTATATAGAGTGCGCCAGGACCCCGGCCAGCCCACGTTACGAAGGGTTCAATGTACATTAAGGTAGGGCGTTACTGATAACGCTAGCAATAAAGTGCTATGATGACCATAAAAGCTACTTAATGACCGACCGTTAGCGTGCGGAGTGACTTTAGGTCTCCTGGCCGTCGAGTGGTTGGATCT